>NC_045449.1:34866881-34987198 GCF_002776525.5 Piliocolobus tephrosceles
TCTTCTTCTTCTTCTTCTTCTTCTTCTTCTTCTTCTTCTTCTTCTTCTTTTTTTTTTTTTTTTTTGAGACAGGTCTTGCTCTGTCATGCGGGCTGGAGTGCAGTGGCACGATCTTGGCTCACTGCAGCCTCCTCCTCCCAGGTTCAAGCGATTCTCCTGCCTCGGCTTCCAGAGTAGCTGAGATTACAGGCATGTGGCACCATGCCAGGCTAATTTTTAAAATTTATTTATTTTTAGTAGAGATGGGGTTTCATTATGTTGGCCAGGCTGGTCTTGAAGTCCTGTATGGTCAGGACCTTCTATAGACAAATGCCACTGGAAACTTCTATCTAAGGCTGAGTCCACTGGTTGGGAGCCCTAGAATCTGAAATTTCCCTAGCATCCTCCTTTTCTTTGGCTTCCATTTGACCCTTCACAGTCCTCCCCCCTTCTTTTTCTGTTGCCGAGGCTGGTCTTAAACGCCTGTGCTCAAGCAGTCTTCCTACCTCAGCCCCCTAAAGTGCTGGGATTACAGAAATGTAATCCCCCACCACACCCGACCCCATCATAGAATTCTATATTAGGCCAAACTTTCAGTCAGGTGTGAGAAAAGAATTAAGATAAAAGATAAGAATTTTCAGGATGATGGTGATAAAAAATCTAGGGGAAACAGCTTTGCAGCAAGCTTAGGACGGGGGTCAAGAAACCTTTTTTGTAAAGAGCCAGAAAGTAAATATTTCAGGTTTTGCAGGCCATATGGTCTCTGCTGCAACTGCTCAACCCTGCCAGGGTAGCACCAAGGCAGTCATAGACAATACTCAAGCAAAGGAGCTGTGTCCAATAAAATTTTATTTATGACTGAAATTTGAATTTCATATACTTTTCTTTTTTTCTTTTTTTTAAGATGGAGTCTCACTCTGTCGCCCAGGCTGGAGTGCAGTGCATGATCTCGGCTCACTGCACCCCCCGAGTTCAACTGACTCTTCTGCCTCAGCCTCCTGAGTAGTTGGGATTACAGGCGCCTGCCACCGTGCCAGGATAAGTTTTGTACTTTTAGTAGAGACGGGGTTTCACCATCTTGGCCAGGCTGGTCTGGATCTCCTGACCTCGTGATCCATTTCCCTTGGCCTCCCAAAGTGCTGGGATTACAGGCATGAGCCACTGTGCCCGGCTGAATTTCACATACTTTTCATGTGTCACAAAATATTGTTCCTCTTTTGATTTTTTTAACTGTTAAAAGTTATAAATCATTCTTAGCTCACAAGCTCTACAAAAACAGTAATTTGCTGAGTAAGGCTCACAGCCAATGAAGACTGGTGCAGGAGGACAGGAAAGAGAGCTTCAGCAACAATGTCTCTAAGGAAAAACGGAAATAGATAAACTACCTAGTGTGTTGGACCATTCTGAGCAGAGTTTTACTGTTCTGGAAACTTGAGGCCAAATTGCTGGTAAGTGCTTAAAAAAATAAGCATATAAAAAATAGCTAGGAAAAAAGTTGTATAAGTAAGGAAATGTAACCTTAGTAGCACTAAATGTTAAGCTGTTAAACAATATTTAAAGTATAAGCATCCCCTGGGCTTGGTGGCTCACACCTATAATCCTAGCACTTTGGGAGGCCGGGAGGCAGGAGGATCACCTGAGGTCCTGAGTTTGACACCAGCCTGGCTAACAGGGTGAAAGCCCGTCTCTACCAAAAATACAAAATTTAGCCAGGTGTGATGGCATGTGGCTGTAGTCCCAGCTATCTGGGAGGCTGAGCCAGGAGAATCTCTTGAACCCGGGAGGCGGAGCTTGCAGTGAGCCAAGATTGTGCCAATGCACTCCAGCCTGGGCAACAGAATGAGACTCCATCCAAAAAAAAAAGTATAAGCATTGACTATTTATTTAACGAAAAACGATGATGTAGGTATACTGGGAAGAAGGAGAGAACGTGGACCAGTTGTGGTGGCTCAAGCCTGTAATCCCAGCACTTTGGGAGGCTGAGGCAGGCAGATCACCTGAGATCGGGAGTTCAAGACCAGCCTGACCAACATGGAGAAATGCTGTCTCTACTAAAAAATACAAAAATTAGCCAGGCGTGGTGGCACATGCCTGTAATCCCAGCTACCCGGAGGCTGAGGCAGGAGAAGCACTTGAACCCAGGAGGCAGAGGTTGCAGTGAGTCGAGATCGTGCCATTGCACTCCAGCCTGGGCAACAAGAGTGAAACTCTATATCAAAAAAAAAGAAGACAAAGTGAGTGGAAGTCAGTATTTGTCATGAAATAATAGTATGAATGTTACTTAGAAACATAGAGGTAAATACCAGAAGAAATAATTACAAGATTTAGTGTTGCCTCTGACAATTGGGAGTCAGGATTACAGAGGGGTGGTTTAAACTGGACTGCCATTTTTTTTCATTGTTTCTTTCTAATTATAATAAGGCTTGTATTGTATTTGACTTTTTTTTTTTTTGAGACAGAGTCTTGCTCTGTCGCCCAGGCTGGAGTGCAGTGGCCGGATCTCAGCTCACTGCAAGCTCCGCCTCCCGGGTTTACGCCATTCTCCTGCCTCAGCCTCCCGAGTAACTGGGACTACAGGCGCCTGCCACCTCGCCCGGCTAGTTTTTTGTATTTTTAGTAGAGACGGGGTTTCACCGTGTTAGCCAGGATGGTCTCGATCTCCTGACCTTGTGATCCGCCCGTCTCAGCCTCCCAAAGTGCTGGGATTACAGGCTTGAGCCACCGCGCCCGGCTGTATTTGACTTTTAAACTTTGGTATGTAGCTGGAAAGGTTGAGTACCACCATTCTGAAACAGGGCCATCTCTTTCTAGTCCTTTCCTGGTGGTTGTTCCAGTGTCTATGCATTCAAATTTCTAAAGAGTCCTACACAAGCCAATGTTTGTCATTTTGGGAATTATTTTTCAATGAAAAAGATGTCTACGAACTAAATCATGTTTTCTTCTCTCTGTCTCTGTCTCTGTGTGTGTGTGTGAGTGTGTGTGTGTCTGACTTGGGTTATTAGTGCTTCTATCTAATCTCCTTCTAATTAAATACAGTAATTGGCACATGCAGAGGATTAAGGAACTATGCCAAATCTGTCAGAGTAGAAAGATGCAGTCTGAGATAATTCCCAGATAGTTAGTTGTTCCATCCAAAAATAATCACAGGTCTTGCGAAAGTGGAGAATAGCAAATTTCTACCTTAGTCAGAACAAGAACACAAAAAAGTAAGGTTTGTTTTAGTATCATTACTTAATTAAAAGCATTAGGTACTTTCCAGAGGATAATTGCCTAAATTGAAAGAGTATATAGCAATCTTCCTTTAGCTTAAAATACATATACTTATCCCCTTTCCAAAGGGGTAATGAGACCTACAAATTCTTTTTGCTGGATTAGGTGGGATTTTAATTGTTAACATTGAATACAAGCTCATTCTTTCGTGATTCCTTATAGCATTTTTCCTTTTGTTTTCAGACAGGGTCTTGCTCTGTTGCCCAAGCTGGATTGCAGTGGTGTGATCTCAGCTCACTGCAGCTTTGACCTCCTGGACTCAAGCAATCCTCCTGCCTCAGCCTCCAGTAGCTGGAACTATAAAGGCGCACCACCATGCCCAGCCGGGTTTTGTATTTTTAGTAGAGACAGGGTTTCACTATGTTGCCCAAGCTGGTCTTGAACTCCTGAGCTCAAGCAATTTACTGGCCTTGACCTCCCAGAGTGGTGAAATTACAAGTGTGAACCACTGTACCCGGCCCCCTGTTTTGTGTGTGTGTGTTTTTTTGTTTTTTTTTTTGTGTGTGTGTGTGGTTTTTTTTTTTTTTGAAACGGAGTCTCACTCTGTTGCCTGGCCAGCCTGGAGTGCAATGGCATGATCTCAGCTCACTGCAACATCTGTCTCCTAAGTTCAAGTGATTCACCTGCTTCAGTCTCCCAAGTAGCTGGGACTACAGGCACACACTACCACGCCCAGCTAATTTTTGTATTTTTAGTAGAGATGGGGTTGCTAATTTTTGTATTTTTAGTAGAGATGGGGTTTCACCATGTTGGCCCAGCTGGTCTTGAACTCCTGACCTCAGGTGATCACCTGCCTAAGCCTCCCAAAGTACTAGGATTACAGGCATGAGCCACCGTGCCTGACCTATGTATTTTTTAAACTAATTTTTTTCTTACACTGCTTTCTCAAATAATCTGAAAAACCATTAGAAACATAAACATATAGGCCAAGGGTGGAGGTTCATGCCTGTAATCCCCTGCACTTTGGGAGGCTGAGGTGGAGGTGGGAGGATCCCTTTAGCCCAGGAGTTTGAGACCACTCCGGGCAACATAGTGAGAGTCCCAACTCTACGACAAAAAAAAAGAGAAAGCCTGGCATGGTGGCCCACCTATAGTCCTAGCCACTCTGAAGGCTGAGGCGGGAGGCTCACTTACAGGAGTTTGAGGCTGCAGTGACCCATGACTGTGCCACTGTACTTCAGCCTGGAAGACAGAGCCAGAAACTGTTTTCAAAAAAAAAAAGAAAAAAAAAAACCATAAATATCCTAAATAATTCTATGATCTCTAGAAATTACTCTCATTTTTACTTACATCCTCTTTCATTAAGAAAAGATTTCTAGGCTAAGGAACCAGAAAACTGGTACATCTGGAGTTCTGGATAACAAATCAAACAATAATAAAGGACATATTATAGGCCGGGCATGGTGGCTCACGCCTGTAATCCCAGCACTTTGGGAGGCCGAGGCTGGCAGATCACTTGAGGTCGAGTTTGAGACCAGCCTGGTCAACACAGTGAAACCCCGTTTCTACTAAAAATATAAAAATTAGAATGAGGCTCAGTCTTTTTTTTTTTTTTTTTTTTTGAGACGAAGTCTTGCTCTGTCGCCTGGGCTGGAGTGCAGTGGCCGGATCTCAGCTCACTGCAAGCTCTGCCTCCCAGGTTCACGCCATTCTCCTGCCTCAGCCTCCCAAGTAGCTGGGACTACAGGCGCCCGCCACCTCGCCCGGCTAGTTTTTTGTATTTTTTAGTAGAGACGGGTTTCACCGTGTTAGCCAGGATGGTCTCGATCTCCTGACCTTGTGATCCGCCCGTCTCGGCCTCCCAAAGTGCTGGGATTACAGGCGTGAGCCACGACGCCCGGCGAGGCTCAGTCTTAAAAAAAACCCCCCAAACCAAAACCAAAACCAAACAAACAAAAAACAAGAGAAATTATACTGTAGAGGTTAAGGATGAGGACCAGGGAGTTATACTGCATAGGTTCAAATCATGGCTTTACTATACTCTCTTAAGTTATTATTTATGATATTCAAGAGATTCTTAGTCTTTCTGTGTCAGTTTCCTTCCCTGTGAAATAATAATATTAATAGGAACTTGCTTCAGAGTTTTGAGGAGTACACGAGTAAATCATGTAAAGTATTTACAGTGCCTGGCAGGCAATAAGTTTCATTGTTATCATTATTATTCCTTGATTCTTTTTTTTTGCTGCTTGAGATTACTATATCAGATTTTTAAAAATACAGAAGTAGGCCGGGCGCGGTGGCTCAAGCCTGTAATCCCAGCACTTTGGGAGGCCGAGACGGGCGGATCACAAGGTCAGGAGATCGAGACCATCCTGGCTAACACGGTGAAACCCCGTCTCTACTAAAATACAAAAAACTAGCCGGGCGAGATGGCGGGCGCCTGTAGTCCCAGCTACTCGGGAGGCTGAGGCAGGAGAATGGCGTGAACCCGGGAGACGGAGCTTGCAGTGAGCTGAGATCCGGCCACTGCACTCCAGCCTGGGTGACAGAGCGAGACTCTGTCTCAAAAAAAAAAAAAAAAAAAAATACAGAAGTTTAATTCAACAACATATAGTGATAACTCACTATGAAGATGAGTAAGACACATTCCTGCTCTCCAAGAGTTTATAGTGGGGAGAGATGGGTAAGCAGAAAGTAAACAGGTATACAATATGGTATGGGTTATGATGGGATATATATATGATATTAATGGAGAAATAAAGCAAGGGTACATAATTCTCCTATAAGGGTTGAGGTTTTTGGAAAAGGTTTTGCCTAAGCTGAACTTTGATGAAGGGGCTAGGTTAAGGTGGGCCTGGGAAGGAGTCATCCCATCAGAGGGAATAACATGGAAACATTTCACAGAAAGGTATGTCAGGGGATTCAGACAAGACTCAGTGTGACTAAAGCGTATCGTGCAACATAAAGTTTTGTCAGGGAGCAATGAGCGATGAAGCTGGAGGGTGGATAAGGACCAAGACATCAGAAACAATAATGGATTTTAAGTAGATAACTGTCATGCTCATATTTGCTCTTTAGAAAGAACGGTTTGGCAGCATTGTGGAAGTTGGATTTATGGGACCATGACTGAAGGCAAAAAGTCCACTTACAAACCTATTGCAACTGTGTAGGGGATAAGGACCTGATTATAGGAGTGACAGTAGGGTATCTAAAGACATCTAACTGTTTGTGTTCTATGTTCAAAGTCAGAAGTTCAGGGGAAAGATACTAGAGAAATACTGCACTCATAAGTGTATAGATGGCTAGAGAAAATAGTAACACTAGAAATGGGTGAAATTACCCAGAGAAATATGTGGAGTGAAAAGATCTGTGAGCTGACTACCAAACTTTAAGAAACACCATGTATAAGGAGTGGGTAGAGAAAGAAATAGAAAAGACATAGCCAGGAAGGTGAAAAGACTGCAGAGACAATGGAGCTCCTATTGGAGTAAAGGCTTATAAAAAAAAAAAGAGGGTGTGGGAGGCTGGGCGCAATGCCTCACACCTGTAATCCCAGCACTTTGGGAGACTGAGGTGGGTGGATCATCTGAGGTCAGGAGTTTGAGACCAGCCTGACCAACAGGGTAAAACCTGACTCTACTGAAAATACAAAAATTAGCCAGGCGTGGTGGAGTGTGCCATAATCCCAGCTGCTCCAGAGGCTGAGGCAGAAGAATCACTTGAACCTAGGAGGCGGAGGTTGCAGTGAGCCAAGATCATGCCGCTATGCTGGGTGCACGCCACACCTGGGTGTGGGCCAATGTGAGTATGAATCAGAGATGTTTCTCTGATTAATTTACCCTGTCTTTTCTCCTTACCATCCCCCTTCTTTCTGTCCTCTAACTTCAGTTGCCTTCACCATTTTTGTCTTTCACTATTGTCTATTTTCCTTTACTGTTTTTACTTAGAAAAATTTCAAGCTTTCAGGAAATAAAAAATTTACAATAGTATAATAAGCACTCATATACAATTCACCTAGATTTACCAATTGTCAATTGCCGTCTTTGTACACACACTCTTTCTGTATGCATGTACAGATATATACATATATAAATTTTTTAAGGTTTTGATTGAATAGATTTAGTTGCAGACATCATGATACTTTACTCTTAGATACTTTAGCTTTTGTTTTCTAACATAAACATGGAAATTTTCCGACAAAACCACAATCACAGTCAGGAAATTTAATCTTGCTATTATATGATCTAATAAACAGCCCATATTAGGATTGCCCCAGTTGTCTCATTATCCCTTATAGATTCTCCCACCCTGGTTCCACAACACATTTAGCTGTAGTATCTAGTATCTCTTTAGTCCCCTTTAATTCATAACAATTCTCCAGTTTTTTTTATTTATGTATTTTCTTCTTCATATTTATAATTTTGAAGAGTCCAGGTCAGTCGTTTTGGAGAATGTGTCTTAGTTTGGGTTTGTCTGAGTGTTCCTTCAATGATTCTCCTGCCTTCAGTCTTTCTCCTTGCCAGTTCATTTTCCACATTGTTACCAGAGCTGATACTTTAAAACAAAATGAGATCTAGATATTCCCTTGCTTAAAAGTATTTGAAGGTTCCTTTACACACAAAATTAAATTCCTTAGCACGCCTTTCAAAGCTTTTCACAACTTACCTGTAATGGCCCTCTGCCATTAGAGCCTTCATCTCTTCTAGTGACTATTGGTTAGTACTTACAGGTATAGTAAACACCAAATACTTTCTGTTTCTTTCTATCAGCCTTTCCTTCTGTTTGGAGTATCCTCCTCCAAGTCAACTTATACCTATCCTTCAAGATTCCGTTACTTTATCTTATACATATTAGTTGAGTGTTTATAATCCACCAAGTACTATGCTAGGTGCTGGCATACAATCTTGAACAATACCAACATAATCTTTTTCCTCCTGGATTTTTTTTTTTTGGGGGGGGACAGAGTCTTGCTCTGTCACCAGGGCTGGAGTGCAGTAGCTTGATCTCGGCTCAATGCCACCTCCGCCTCCTGGGTTCAAGCGATTATCCTGCCTCAGCCTCTTGAGTAGCTGGGATTACAGGGGCGTGCCACCACACCTGGCTAAGTTTTGTATTTTTAGTAGACATGCGATTTTGCCATATTGGCCAGGCTGGTCTTGAACTCCTTACCTCAAGTGATCCGCCCGCTGTGTCCTCCCAGAGTGCTGGCATTACAGGTGTGAGGCACCGTGCCCAGCCACCTTGCAGAATTTATACTGGCTGAAATGTCATCTCTTTTGCACTTCTATAGCACTTTATACACACCTTTATTATAAAATTTATTACATTTCATTGTAATTTTTGCTTGTATGTCAGTCATCCTGCTGGACTGTTTTCCCAGCATTTTGAATACAGCAGGAGCTAAATAATGTTTCCTTCAGTAAAGAATGAAAAGAAGCATTCCTGCTAAGTGTTAGTTAGCAAGTGTTATTTTAGTTAAGGAATATGTTCTAATATTGTCAAATTCTCTTGGTTAGGGAGGTTTTTATTTCTTCATATCATACCACATCTTCATATGGCTAAAAGATGGGTCTAAAGCTATTTTCCAATAGGAAGATGCAGTAAATAATACAGTAAGAATTACAGTCTTTTGCAGGAGTTGGCACTGCTGCTTCTGTTACAACTCCTCCCAATGATATGAAAAGTTGTTTGCGGCCGGGCGTGGTGGCTCATGCCTGTAATCCCAGCACTTTGGGAGGCCGAGGCGGGTGGATCACGAGGTCAGGAAATCGAGACCATCCTGGCCAACAGGGTGAAACCCTGTCTCTACTAAAAATACAAAAATTAGCCAGGCGTGGTGGCGGGCGCCTGTAGTCCCAGCTACTCAGGAGGCTGAGGCAGGAGAATCGCTTGGACCCGGGAGGCGGAGGTTGCAGTGGGCCGAGATTGCGCCACTGCACTCCAGCCTGGGCGACAGAGTGAGACTTCGTCACAAAAAAAGAAAAAAAAAAAGGAAAGTTCTTTGTTCTGGGGAACTTTCAAAGCTGTGGCAGCAATGAAAGTGGCTGTTGCATTTCATTGCCATCTTCCTAAAACACATTTTTATGGAGGTCTCTTGCACTCCTCCACAAATAGCCTTCAATTACTTAATTTCCATTACCAGTTCAACTGATACTTCTTGAACACCCATAGCACTATTTCTGGGTACTTGCTTTTTAAAAATTTTATGTTTTATGCTGTTTTTGTTTGTTTTGTTTTCTGTTTTTTTTTGTTTTTAGCATTGCTTTTTTTGTTCCTGTCTTGTTTCTCCAAAGAGACTGCAGTTCCCTAAAGTCTCATCCCACACAGCATTAGGCACTCAGTAAACAGGACACACATTTAAAATGGACACTCTAACAGAATGCCAGACAATATCAAGTAACATAGTAATATTCCCGGTCAAGAAATGTACCAACTTAAACTTTAATGTGCACAGAAATCACTGAGGGAAATCTTGTCAAAATGTGTATTCTGATTTAGTAAATTTGGCTGGAGCCCGATAATTTGCATTTGTAACAAGCAACCAAGAGATGCGGATGCCGCTGATCTGTGGACTTACACTGAGCAGCAAATATGTAAAGAAATATTCAAAATGCATATGCTTTGCTCCAAAACATATCTTGGGAAGTGTTAATTAAATAGAAGTATGGTTAAGATGAAGCCAGGCCGAGCACTTCTTCCCCAGCCCCAAAACTACCCTTCCCCTTTCCATTTCCCCTTCGTGTCCAGCCAAGGTCTCCCCCTCCTTAAACCATAAAAACACACAAGCAGCAACAAGCCCAGCTACTCAAGACGCGAGCTCAGATAACAAAGACATAATCGTTCCTGCACTTACTAGTCTAAGAGCCGGGGCAGTCGATGGAGTCCGGGCTGTGGCCTCTCCCACGCCATAAAGAAAAATTCAAAATTAAATCCTTGTCAGGGAGAGACCAATCGTAGACACGGTCTCTGCACGATTCGCTCTTTAGATAGCGTAGGAGCACAGCCCGGCTTGTGATTGGCTGAGATAGCACAGAGCTCCAGCCAATCAGAGCTGAGGCGCTTCTAGTATGAATAAGGTGAAGGCGGGAGAGAAGGGGAAGGAAAGCAGGAGGGGAAAGAAGGTGTGTTACGTTCCCTCTGCCGTCGGTGGAAGCTCTGGTGTGATTGGTTGGCTCTTCTTCCGCTTGCACCAATCTCAAGCTCTTCTCTGCAGAGCCCTAACTATAAAATTGAAAGTAGAGAGCAGGGGGCAGCCAATGGAAAAAAAAAATGTGCACAGCAGCCAATCTTCCTGCGGCGTTTTGTGTCTTTGCCCAACAGGAAAATGTGTCTCATGCAGAGGGGCGTTACCCAGTCGCCAATGGGCGGGAGCCGGTGGAACGGAGGAACCAATGGGTGCGAGACGTTGACTGACAGCTGTCCAATGGAGGCCCTCCGTGCTAGTACGGCTTGCGGCTTAAGCGCCGCCGCGGTCTGAGGAATGTCAACTATTCAACATGGAGGCGGAGGTCGATAAGCTGGAACTGATGGTGAGTGCAAAGTGAAGGAGATCTACTGGGTAGTTTATTTTTCCCCTACGGCCTCGAAAGTGGGGCACAATTTGGAGTCGCCGGAAACTCCGGGCGGCGGAGACTGGACCAGAGTCGAGTTCCCTCCTCCTGCACCAAAGGGAGCCGCCACCGTCTGGTGTCTAAACCGCCGCGGGGAAGGGGTTACATCCGGGAAACTCGTCAGGGAAATGGCGGGAGATGCTGAGGGTGCGGGGCCTTTGGAATTCCTTGTTCCTCGCCCTCACCTTTACACCCCTTACGGAACTGCGCCCAGTGCAGACCGCATTCTGTGTTTGTACCGAAAAAGATGTGAATGGAACGGTCCCTAAGCGTCCCAAGAAGGGAGAGGTGGTTCACACTCCAAGAAAGGGGAACGGAGGGTGGGGTGGGGAATAAACCGACGGGGGCGAGGAGAAATCCCTGTAGGGCCGACCCGCCCACGTTTTAAAAGGCGGGCCGAGAAAGTCTGAGAAAGGATGCTAGACTTGTATGCACAACTTCCTAACGGACAAGGAAGCATCTAGACCCATTTCTGTTTGGTCCGGGGGTGGCAAACCTTCGGTGAGGGAAGAGGTGTGAGCGAAGGGGATCGGAACCACGAGCTCCTCTCCTGGAGCGCGGGCGGGATTGAGACAGGAAAGGCATCCTGCTCTTGAGTTGTGCACTTTCATTCATCTGTGAAAGTAGAGAATGGGGGCGAAGAATCGCAAAGTACTCCCGTTGTTGCTGGCGTATTCGGCCTGCTCGGGGGCGCCCAGCTGAGGGGCTGTCCTTCTAGTTTTCTTTAAGGATCCGTCCTTCACTTGTTCTCTTTATTCCCTCCCTCCCATCCTTAGATTACCAGCTTGATCGCCCGCGCTTTTTTCCTTAGTTCCCTTGTTATGTCTTCAGCCCTTTTCGTCCAGCATTATCTTTTTTTTCCCTTTTTTTTTTCCAAGTTGGGCTGCTTTCCTTAAAAACCTGGACTTTGGAGGAAGCGCCTGCCACTGAGCTCCTGTCTTTTTTTGTTTGTTTGCTTGTCTGTTAAATAAGATTGGCCGGGCACAGTGGCTCATGCCTCTAATCCCAGCACTTTGGGAAGGCGAGGTGGGCGGATCATGAGGTCAAGAGATCGAGACTCTCCTGGCCAACATGGTGAAACTCCGTCTATACTAAAAATACAAAAATTAGCTGGGTGTGGTGGCACGCGCCGGTAGTCCCAGCTACTCGGGAGGCTGAGGCAGGACGATTGCTTCAACCTGGGAGACGGAGGTTGCATTGAGCCGAGATCGTGTCACTGTACTCTGGCCTGGCGACAGAGTAAGACTCCGCCTCAAAAAAAAAAAAAAAAAGATTAAGTTTAAAAAAAGTAAAAAACTTATTTCTTCGTCTGTAATCCGTGCCTCCTTCCCCCGCCATTCCCTGGCATTACTGCTTAGGTATTTGTGCCTGCCCTGCTTTCTCCAAGCTGAATCTTGGGCCTCTAACTTCTTCCTTTCAAAGGATGGGTGGTGATCCTGGAAGAAACCACCCACCCCCCATTCCCACCCCAGAAAAACAGGCCTTGATATATCTTATTTTCTTCTGATGTGCAAATGAATTGGAGTGCCTCCCATATACAAATTTAATTTGAAGGCTTTCAATTACTTTCAGCATTTTGTGTTTAAATTTTCTTTGTGCAGTGTGTGTGGGATTGGAGAAGTGTAGGGAGAAATGGGAGGGAAGAAGGAATAATTTCCTGCAGATTTTCAAACCTGTAATAATGAACTTTTAGTTCTAAGTTTTATTATTTTTATCATTGTCTTTTTAAAAACAAAATGTTAAGCATTGTAATTTGATTCTGTCAACAGGCTTAAATGTTAAGACTATCTTGCCCTTCTCCCATTCTGAATTCTTCCCTACTGATACAGATATTTCTGCTTAAATTCATAATTCATTTCTGCTAAATGATGCTAATTCTGCTTTTAACAGGTTGTTTGCTTCTCAAGTTGGCTGTTTTTAATTTTTAAACTTGTCTGGTTTTTGCAATAGAGTCAGTGTTCTCACAGGACTTCTTTAGATTGAACAAATTCTCTTTTAAGTGAACAATGATGAAGTAAACATTTTGAAAAAGTAGGTTTTAGAAAATTATAAGGTAGCCAGACATTTAAACTTTTAGATATTGTTTGAATGATGAGGTAGTATTTAAATTATATTTGAAGACAGGAAACAAAGAAATGAGGGTTTTTTCCTTTCTTCCATCCTTGCAAGTAAATTAGTGGTAGCTTTTTTTTTTCCCTTTCAGGTTATTAGTTTGTTTCCATAATTATTAGGGTTTAGAAATGAATTTTTATCATGGCTTTAATTATTACTGCTTTATATTGACTAGATAATAAAAGACAGTGCATCTCATCTTCAGATTTACCATGCACTTCTAGAAAAAAACGTTATACTTGTGGACCAGTTTATTTTATAAGGTTTTAAGCGTAAATGATTTCCTGTGCTATCTTCTGATTTTTGGTTTTACATCAGTTAAATAAATGATTTGTCAAGGAACTAGTATTGACTAATTTGTGAAAAGAGAATGCATAATATTTAATTTGAAAAGAAAGTGTTTATCCTAATTTTGTTGATACCTTAAATTTTTTTCATATTTTTCTTGTTTGTAACAACTTCCAATTCAGAAAGTTAAACACTTATCTTTTAAACAATTGTCTTTAAAACCTGAAACTTGGCTACCAGCGTTAAATATTCTAATATGTTAGTTATGTGGCCCAGGATTTGACACCAAGACACTTATATTTCAGCTGTCCTTTGTGTGAATCCATTTCCTTAGTAGGCTCAATCCTACTAAGTAGTTGAACTGGATTGTTTAAAGTGAGGTTGGTGAAAATAATGAAAATGTATTTTTGCATCAATCAACATTACTAATGGGGGAATAAGCTTATTGTAGGGCAATCTTTGTTTTCTGACTTTTCCCCCTTCACTTATTGATAGGGTGGGATTTGTTTAGCTTCGTTCTTTCGTGGTACTATTAGTGACTGTACACAAAAGGTAATGCAGTGTGACACTATGATACTATTTCTGTTTGTGGGTTTACATCTGACTTCTGATTGGGTTCTTATCCGTTAAAAAAGTTAGAATGTTAATTAGCTTGGAACTAAGGAAACTTGTTACTTAAATCTCAGTCCCACCTCCCCCTATCATTATTTTCTCTTTGATATTTGTAAGTTTGAAGGAAATGGAGATGCTTTCTGCCTATATTTAAGATTTCAGGAGTTAACTGAAATTTTGAAATCCCCTTGGATAGTATTCAGTTAGATAGAGTTAATGTTCTATTTACAGCATGTTGATTCCCTTCTGTTGTTATAATAGCCCTTAGTAAACTCAAGATACAAAGCTGTAAGATGGTAAGTGCTTTTGTGTTTTCTTTGTATAGTGGTTTAGATTCCAGAGTGATAGATTATGTAGAGATTGAGAAATTTATTATTTTACTTTTCATTTGTTTTCTTTGATACTTGTATTCAAAGGGCTTGTTTTATGTGGTGGTTAATCAGTAAATTGCCTTGGAGAAGGAGCTAACCAACATCTCTGCAGAGAACAAAAATATTTTTCACAACTTTGTCTTAGTAGTAATTATAATTGGTTTTGTTAATAACAATCCTCAAGTATTAACAATACCCATTCTAATTACTGTTAAGGCTTAGGGCATATTTACAAAATTCC
The DNA here is from genome assembly GCF_002776525.5 of Piliocolobus tephrosceles. Taxonomy (NCBI): domain Eukaryota; kingdom Metazoa; phylum Chordata; class Mammalia; order Primates; family Cercopithecidae; genus Piliocolobus; species Piliocolobus tephrosceles. Next base: position 34,881,305 of record NC_045449.1, read on the forward strand.
TTTCTACATCTATGCATGTTTCTGTTTGAATGTTAATTTGTATATTAGTCATCAATAAGCAACATCACTTTGATATTTACGTCTTATCCTTTTTTTAAAAAACATTGATATAAATGTTTTTTGGTTTTGGATGTTTTTCTGTCCAAAATGGCAACCCTACTTTAAATTCTTTTCACACTGAAGCTTCAACTGATGCAAGATGCTTTTGTGTTCCTTTCCTACTTATTACTGCTAACGAATGCTCTGACTTTATTGCACTACTGTACTTTACAGCTAGCAGTGCAATAGTATTGTCAAAGCATCTGAAAGCAGGATGCACGCCAGAATTTTGATTCTTACCTTACATCTTCCTTCAGTATCAGGAAATAATTTACCACAACCTTTGTTGCTGAAAACTATAATGTTGTTACTAACAGTGTATCTTTAGAAAGTCATAATTTGAAAAAAAAAAAAAAACCTTTTAACTAATTAAAAACTTACTATTTTACTGCATTATGAAACACATCTAGAGTTTTTTTTATATCTAAGTTGTTATGGTTTGTCTAAATGAGTAATACTTTATAATTTATTGCTTTCTGTTACATATTTGGATAGGTTCTTTCAAACTTTAGGTTTTATTTGAGTTTTATGATGAATTGGTAGTGATGAAAACAATTTCTGCTCTATATTTTTCTTGCAGTTACTTGCCCCAAGTCGTCTTTTTTGTTGTTGTTTTTTCCAGAGACAGAGTCTTGCTCTGTTGCCCAGGCTGGAGTGCAGTGGCCCACTCATGCCTCACTGCAGCCTCATCCTCCTGGGCTTAGGCAATTCTCCCTCCTCAGCCTCCTGAGTAGCTGGGACCACAGGCGTGTCCTAGCATGCCTGGCTAATATTTTCTTGAAATTTTTTGTGGAGACAGGGTCTCACTGTATTGCCGAGGTTGGTCTTGAACCCTTGGGCTCAAACAGTCCTCTTGCCTTGGCCTCCCAGAGTGCTGGGATTATAGGTGTGAGCCACTGTGCCTAGTCCTCCAAATCTTAGTTGGTGTTAATTTTGTGTATTGTCTAGGAAATGGTTGAATTTAGAACCTAAGAGTGCTTGTTTTACAGTTTATTCTTATGAGATATAATAGTGTGGATTCATCACTTTTAAAAAATAATGAATTGTATTGAGATACAATTATATAAAATAAAAGTAAGTAAGCTATTTGTTAAGCAAAGCCAAAGTCTTGCTGTGTTGCCCAGGCTGGAGGGCAGTGACTATTCACAGGGCAATCATAATGCAGCACAGCCTAGAACTCCTGGCTTCAAGCAATCCTCCCACTTCAGCCTCCTGAGTAGCTTTGACTATAAGGGTGTGGCATGCCCAGTGAACTGATGAGTTTTGACGAATGTATACAGTCATGTAACCACCACCACAACCAGGATATAGAACATTTCTGTTACTTTACAAAAAGCTCCTTTGTGGCCAGGCACAGTAGTGCACCTGCAGACCCAGCTACTCAGGTGGCTGAGGTGGGAAGATCACTTGAGCCCAGTAGTTCCAGACCAGGCTGAGCAACAGAGTGAGACCCCTACATTCCTTTGTGCCTCTTTGTGGTCAACCTCTTCTTCCCCAACTCCCTGGCAACCACTGATCTCTAGTTTAACTTTTCCTAGAATTTCATATAAATGGAATCATACATTGTACAGTCTTTTGTGTCTGGCTTCTTGCACTTAGCATTAATGCTTTGAGATTCATCCGTGTTGTATGTATTCGTAGTTGGACAGTTTTTATTGCTGAGTAGTATTCATTGTATAGAATATCACAAACTCTATCTACCAACTTATGGACATGGGGTCATTTCCATATTTTGCATATTATGAATAAAATGGCTATGGTTGGTCTCGAACTCTTGAGCTCAAGTGATCCTCCTGTGTTGCCCTCCCAAATGTCTTTGTTTAATTTTTTTTAACAATATTTTTTTCTTTTTCTTTAGAGACACGGTCTCATACTGTCACCCAGGCTGGAGTGCGGTGTTGTGATCATAGCTTACTGTAACATCAAACTCCTAGGCTCAAGCAATCCCACCTCAGCTTCCTGAGTAGCTGGAACTACAGGTGTGCATCACCATGCCCGGCTAGTTTAAAAATTTTTTTTGTAGAGATGAAGTCTCACTATGTTGCCAAGCTGGTCTCTAACTCCTGGGCTCAAATGATATTCCCACTTCAGCCTCCCAAAGTGCTGGGTTCTGGGAGTGAGCCACCATGAGTATGTCTTTGTGTGGACATAATGTTTTCATTTCTCTGGGGTAAATACTGAAATGGGATTTCTGGTAGCATGATAAGTGTATCCTTGTGGGGGGGGAAGTGTGCTTGATCTTATAAGCAACTGCTAAAATATTTTTCAAAGTGGCTGTACTATTTTGCATTCCCAAAGCTATTGATTAGGGCTCTAGTTTTTCCATCACTTTATCAACACTTGGTATTAGGTTGATGCAGAAATATCAATTTTAATTTTAACCCTTCTAATGGGTGTGTGGTGGTGCCCCATATAGTTTCAATTTGCATTTCCTTAACTAATGACATTGAACCTCTTTTCATGTGCTTATTTGTAGTTGGTATATCTCTTTAGTGAAATGTCTTACAATCTTTTGCCTATTTTCTTTTCTTGGTGTTTTTTTTTTTTTTTTGAGACAGGTCTTGTTCTATTACCCAGTTTGCAGTAGAGTGGCGATCATAGCTCACTGCAGCCTTGACCTCCCAAGATTCAGATGATACTCTCCCGCCTCAGCCTTCCAAGTAGCTGAGACCACAGGCACGTACCACCACTCCCAGCTAATTAAAAAAAATTTTTTTTGTGCTAGTCTGGGCAACATGACCAAACCCCCTCCTCTCTACAAAAAAATAGAAAAATTACTTGGGTGTGGTGGCGCAAGACTGTAGTGCCACATACTTGAGAGGCTGAGATGGGAGGATCACTTGAGCCTGAGGAGGTTAAGGCTGCAGTGAGCCGTGATTGTGCCACTGCACTGCAGCCTATTGACAGTGACACCTTATCTCAAAAAAACAAGAAAATTAATTTTTTTAGAGATGGGTTCTTGCTATGTTGCTCAGGCTGGTCTCAAACTTCCGGGCTCAAGCCATCCTCCCACCTCAGCCTTCCAGAGTACTGGAACTACAAGAGTGAGCCACTGTGCACGGTAGAAGATAGTTATCTTACAATATTGAGCCCTCTGGTGCACAAACATATCTTTCCATTTATTAGGTCTCTAAAATTTTCTTTCGACAGTTTTGCAGTTTTCAGTGTATAGATCTGCTTATAACTTTTTAAAATTAAAAAAAATTTTTTTTTTTGGCTAGGCATGGTGGCTTACACCTGTAATCCTAGCACTTTGGGAGGCTGAGGTGGGCAATTTACCTGAGGTCAGGAGCTCAAGACCAGCCTGGCCAACATGGTGAAACCCCATCTCTACTAAAAATACAAAAAATTCACCTAGCGCAGGGGCGTGTCCCTGTAATCCCAGCTACTTGGGAGGCTAAGGCAGGAGAATTGCTTGAACCTGGGAGGCGGAGGTTGCAGTGAGCCAAGATCGCATCACCGCACTCCAGCCTGGGCAACAGAGTGAGACTTTGTCTCAAAAAAAATATTTAATAGTCTTTTCAGTGTGATTTCTACTAGTGCTTTTAAAAATAGAGCAAAGACCAGGCATGGTGACTCACATCTGTAATCCCAACACTTTGGGAGGCTGACGCAGGAGGATCACTTGAATCGAGTAGTTCAAGACCAGCCTGGGCAACATAGCCAGACTCCATCTCTAAAAAAAAAGTAGATCAAGAACAGTTACAACATGGGTTCTAAATGCATTGAATTTCAGAAGAAAGTAAGCTATTTGTTAAGCAAAAGTCCTTTAAAAATGGTTGGGAAAATACGGATACCGGAGGGAAGAAAGATACCTAAAATGTTAGGCATGAACTCAAGGACATCATTTGTAGAGAATGAAGAACATAAATCCTCATCATAAAGCCATTTTATTCCAAATTTGTGTGTGTGTGTGTGTGTGTGTGTGAGATACATAAAATTTCTTTCTTAGTTACCAGCCCTAGCCTTAAGTGCAGCTGCTTTCCTCTTCAGCTTTTAATTACAAATTACAATGTCTTACTGTTCTCTGGTGGGCTGTTAGAGCAGTGGGTAGGATTTTCTTTTTTTTTTCTTTTAATAACCTAGAGGAGGGGCCAAGGGATTCATCTGAGGATTTTTTTTGTTTGTTTTTTGAGATGGAGTTTTGCTCTTGTTGCCCAGGCTGGGGTGCAGTGGTGTGATCTCAGCTCACCGCCACCTGCACCTCGCAGGTTCAAGCAATTCTCCTGCCTCAGCCTCCCTAGTAGCTGCGATTACAGGCATGTGCCACCACGCCCATCTCAAAAAAAAAAAGAAAAAAAGACTATCCCAGATCGGCCAGGTACAGTGGCTCAGGCCTGTAATGCCAGTGCTCTGGGAGGCCGAGATGAGAGGATTGCTTGAGCTCAGGGGTTTGAGACTAGCCTGGGCAACATAACAAAACCTCGTCTCTACTAAAAATAAAAATAAAAACATTAGCTGGGTGTGGTGGCTGGTGCCTGTAGTCCCACCTACTTGGGAGGCTGTGGCAGGAGGATCATTAGAGCTTGGAAGATCACGACTGCAGTGAGCTATGATTGTGCTGCCACTGCACTCCACCCTGGGTTACAGAACAAGACCCTGTCTCAAAAACAAAAACAAAGAAAGAAACAATATCCCAGATAAATAAAATAACTAGTCTTAGATTTTATAAGCTTGTCCTTCTAATTTATCTCAATATATAACATTTTTAAAGTTAGAATCAGTCCTTGATTCAAGTTCAACATTTTTATTCTCATTTTATTATTTATTTATTTTTTTGAGACAGAGTCTCACTCCGTCACTCAGGTTGGAGTGCAGTGGCACCATCTTGGCTCACTGCAACCTCCGCCTCCTGGGTTCAAGCTATTTGCCTGCCTCAGCCTCCTGAGTAGCTGGGATTGCAGGCGTGCACCACCACGCCCAGCTAATTTTTGTATTTTTAATAGTGATGGAGTTTCACAATGTTGGCCGGGCTGGTCTCAAACTCCTAGCCTCATGTGATCCGCCCACCTTGGCCTCTCAAAAGTGCTGGGATTACAGGCATGAGCCACCGCGCCTGGCTTAGTCTCATTTTATAAATAAGGAAATAATCTTAGCCAACTTTTGCTAAGGTTTCATCTAGTGATTTAGTGACTGCAAAATAAATTTAACTTTTTAAGACTTTTTTGTCAGTAAATGTGAGAGCTGTAGTTTTACAAATCCTTTCTCTCCCCACCTAATTTGCCTAACTGTAGATAAAAGTACTTCCTACTTTGTTTCACTATGTATTTCCTTTTTTCTTTTGAGATAGGGTCTCACTCTGTCACCCAGGCTGGTGTACAGTGGCTCAATCACAGTTTACTGCAACCTTGACCTCTCAGGCCCAAGTGATCGTCCCACCTCAGCCTCATGAGTAGCTGACACCACAAGTGTACACCATGATGCCTGGCTAGTTAAAAAATTTTTTTAGAGACGTGGTTTCTCTTTGTTGCCCAGACTGGTCTCCAACTCCTGGACTCAAATGATCCTCCTACCTTGGCCTCCCAAAGCGTTGGGATTACAGGCTTGAGCTAGCATGCCTGGCCTTATTAAGTGTTTCTAGGTCGGACTAGTAACAGAGGCTAAAGATATTAAGAAACTTATCTGGGAGACAAAGATAAATACATTGACTAATGTATCTGTGATTAAGTACACAGATAAATTAAATACAGATGACATGGTGGGAAAAGTAGATACTAGATATTATGGGGGAACATTGGAAAGAGGAAATTAACCTGGGAAAGGTTTCTTCTTAGAGGTGAGATATAATCTGAGACTTGAAAGATGAGTAGGGATTAGCCAACTGAAGGAGAGGGCAAATATTCCAGGCAGAGGAAATAGTACATGTGAACGTCCAGAGATAAGCGTTTATTGTACCACTGGGGGAAACTGCAAGGGTTACAGTATACTGTTGAGAGGGAGAACTAGGAGTATTGAGAAAGTAAGATCGATATTCTAGCTATTAAGTTTTCTTACCATACTGTTTTTCTTTATTACATTTGTGAACTTTTTTTCCCAATTTTTTTATTGTGTTAAAATACATGTAACATAATGTTTATGATCTCAACCATTTTAAGTGGTATTAAATACATTCATAATGTTGTGCAACCATCACCATCATCCATCTCCATAACTTTTTCATTTTGTAAAACTGAAACTCTCGGCTGGGCGTGGTGGCTCACACCTGTAATCCCAGCACTTTGGGAGGCCAAGATGGGTGATCATCTGTGGTCAGGAGTTCCAGACCAGCCTGGGCAATATGGTGAAACCCTGTCTCTACTAAAAATACAAAAAATTAGGCCGGGCGCGGTGGCTCAAGCCTGTAATCCCAGCACTTTGGGAGGCCGAGACGGGTGGATCACGAGGTCAGGAGATCGGGACCATCCTGGCTAACATGGTGAAACCCCGTCTCTACTAAAAAATACAAAAAACTAGCCGGGTGAGGTGGCCGGCGCCTGTAGTCCCAGCTTCTCGGGAGGCTTAGGCAGGAGAATGGCATGAACCTGGGAGGCGGAGCTTGCAGTGAGCTGAGATCCGGCCACTGCACTCCAGCCTGGGCCACAGAGCGAGACTCCATCTCAAAAATAAAATAAAATAAAAAATACAAAAAATTAGCTGGGTGTGGTGGCGTGTGCCTGTAATCCCAACTACTCAGGAGATTGAAGCAGGAAAATTGCTTGAACCCGGGAGGCAGAGGATGCAGTGTTGCCCTCTAACCTGGGAACCTGGGCGACAGAGTGAGACTCCACCTCAAAAAATAAAAAAAAAAGAAACTCTATACCCATTATACAATTACTCCTCTTCTCCCCTCCCCTCAGTGTCTAGCAACTACCATTCTACTATGTGTCTCTATGATTTAGACTACTCTAAATACCTCATTTAAATGAAATCATACAGTATTTGTCTTTATGATTGGCTTATTTCATTCAGCAAAATGTTCTCAAGATTCATGTGTTTTTTTATTGTAGCATATTGCAGATTTCCTTCAATTTTTAAGGCAGAATAAGATTCCGTTGTATGTATATACCACATTTTACTCATCTATTCATCTCTCCATGGACACTCGTGTTGCTTCCTTGTTTTAGCTATCGTGAATAATGCTGCTATTAAAATGGGTGTACACATACCTCTTTAAGACCCTGTTTTTAGTTGTTTTAGGTGTATACCCAGAAGTGGAATTGATGGATAAAATGGTAATTCTAATTTTAGTTTTTTTGAGGAACCACTGTACTGTTTTCCACAACAGCTATACCATTTTACACACCAGCAGTGGACAAGGGTTCCAGTTTCTCCACATCCTCTCCAACACTTGTCTTTTTATTTTATTTATTTATTTTTTTTGTTATGGTGACTATCCTAATGACTGTGAGTTGGTTCTTAAACTTTTTTTTCCCTTAAGAGGGAGTCTTGCTCTGTCATCAGGCTGGAGTGCAGTGGCGCGATCTTGGCTTACTGCAACCTTGGCCTCCGAGGTTCAAGCGATTCTCCTGACTTAGCCTCCCGAGTAGCTGGGACTACAGGCGTGTGCCACCACGCCTGGCTAATTTTTGTATTTTTAGTAGAGATGGGGTTTCACGATGTTGGCCAGGATGGTCTCAATCTCTTGACATCATGATCTGCCCACCCTAGCCTCCTAAAGTGCTGAGATTACAGGCATGAGCCACTGTGCCTGCACTCCTAAACATTTTTTATCATTTTAAATTCATATTCTATAGTTATCATGAACCTATATTCCTTAATTTAAAACACTGACATATAAACATCCAGTTAAAGTTTTGGGGCTGGGCGTGGTGGCTCACACCTGTAATCATAGCACTTTGGATGCCAAGGCGGGAGGATCACCTGAGGTCAGGAGCAGTGGCTCATGCCTGTAATCCGAGCACTTTTGGAGGCCAAGGTGGGCGGATCACCTGAGGTCAGGAGCTCGAGACCAGCCTGGCCAGCATGGTGAAACCCCGTCTCTACTTAAAATACAAAAAAATTAGCTGGGCATGGTGGTGCACATCTGTAATCCCAGCTACTCGAGAGGCTGAAGCAGGAGAATCGCTTGAACCCCAGAGGCAGAGGTTGCAGTGAACTGAGATGGCGCTTTTGCACTCCAGCGTGGACAGCAGAGTAAGACTCTGACTCAAATAAAATAAAAATAAAAAACAATGAAAAATAGCCGGGTATGGTGGTAGGGGCCTGTAATCTCAGCTACTTGGGAGGCTGAGGCAGGAGAATTTCTTGAACCTGGGAGGTGGAGGTTGCTGTGAGCTGAGGTCGTACCACTGTACTCCAGCCTGGGTGACAGAGTGAGACTCTGTCTCAAAAAAAAAGAAAAAAGTTTTGGATAAAATACAGGGAAATTTAACAACTCCTGACTAAAACCATTATATATTGATTATGCTACACTTGTTATTGCTCTATTTATTTACTACAAGATACCATAAATAAGAGAGACATCTTTTAAAAATAAACCTGGCTGGGCATGGTGGCCCACGCCTGTAATCCTAGCACTTTGGGAGGCCGAGGCAGGAGGATGTTTGATTCCAGGAGTTCAGGACCAGCCTTGGGCCACATAGTGAGACACTGTCTCTCTCTCTTTTTTTTTTTTGAGATGGGGTTACGCTCTTGTTGCCCAGGCTGGAGTGCAGTGGCACAATCTCGGCTCACTGCAACCTCCGCCTCCCAGGTTCAAGCGATTCTCCCACCTCAGCCTCCCGAGTAGCTGGGATTATAGGTGCCCACCACCACGCCTGGCTAATTTTTGTATTTTTAGTAGAGATGGGATTTCACCACATTGGCCAGGCTGGCCTTGAACTTCTGACCTCAAGTGATCCACCCACCTTGGCCTCCCAGAGTGCTGGTATTACAGACATGAGCCACTGCACCCAGCCCTGTCTCTTTTAAAAAAAATATTAAAAAACAAAAATTAAAAAAAAAAATACATATATAGGCTGGGCATGGTGACTCACGCATGTAATCCTAGCACTTCGGGAGGCTGAGGTGGGTAGATCACCTGAGGTCGAGAGTTTGAGACCATCCTGACCAAGATAGAGAAACTCCATCTCTACTAAAAATACAAAATAAACTGGGTGTGGTGGCACATGCCTGTAATCCCAGCTACTTGGGAGGCTGAGGCAGGAGAATCGCTTGAACCCGGGATGCAGAGGTTGTGGTGAACTGAGATCATATCATTGTACTCTATCCCGGGCAACAGGAGCAAAACACCCATCTCAAAACAAAACGAAACAAAACAAAACAAACAATCGTATATAAACTAAAGAATTTATCTGAATATGCTTGCAATAACACCATCCCTGTCATTTACATGTACTACCTGATTTTTCTCAAAGAAAATAGAAGTATTGTAGTAAAGTGAACAATTCACCCTATTTCTTCTGCCTGTATCCACATGTTTGTCATGATTTCATGGTGGGCAGAGTACATTTTTCTCCTCTTGATGTGCTTTGGCCAATGGCATATGGGTAGAATTGACAGTGTGCAGCTCTGAACTTGGGCCTTTAAGAGACCTTGAATCTTTCTGCTTACTCTTATGTTTCCTCTAGCTTCATGAGAATATCTCATGGGTTCAAAGAGGGTGAGAGACACCAGTAGCAAAGGTCCTACCAGGCATCCTCCAGAATTGCTGTGTGAAGCAAAGCCACCAAACTCAGCCTAGCCTAGAGTACCTGAACCGGTTCAATGTGCAGGTCCATGAAAATAAATGATCAGTTTTTAAGCCACTGAGTTTCTTGGTATCATGTGCCATAATTTTGAAGTATGTCTAGGCTCTCTCTCTCTCTTTTTTTTTTTTTTTTTTGAGACAAGATCTTGTTCTTTCACCCAGGTTGGAGTGCAGTGACGTGATCACCACTCAGTCCAGCCTGGGCCTCCCGGGCTCAAGCCATCCTCCTACTTCAGCCTCCTGCATAGCTGGAACTATAGGTGCATGCCACTACACTGGCTAGTTTTTGTATTTTTTGTAGAGATAAGGTTTCACCATGTTGTCTAGGCTGGTCTTGAACTCCTGGGCTCAAGTGATCTACCTGCCTCAGCCTCCCAAAGTGCTAAGATTACAGGCCTGAGCCACTGTGCATGGCCATGACTGTCATTTGAATTACAGAATTTATCTCTTTGTTTATTTATTTAGAGACAGAGTCTTACTCTGTTGCCAGCCTGGAATGTAGTGGCATGATCTCGGCACATTGCAACGTCTGCTTCCCGGGTTCAAGTGATTTCCTGCCTCAGCCTCCCTAGTAACTGGGACTACAGGCACACACCAGTGTAGTACACCCAGCCAATTTTTGTATTTTTAGTAGAAACGGGTTTTCACCATGTTAGCCAGGATAGTCTCGATCTCTTGACCTCGTGATCCGCCTGCCTTGGCATCCCAAAGTGCTAGGATTACAGGCTTATGCCACCATGCCCGGCTGAATTACATAAATTATTTAAGGCTTGGATCTGTGGCTCACACCTGTAATCCTAGCAGTTGGGGAGGCAGAGGCAGGAGGATCACTTAAAGTCAGGAGTTCGAGACCAGCCTGGGCAACAAAACGAGACTCTGTCTCTACAAAGGAAAAAAAAAAAGTTGAGTAGACTACTTTGACTGATAAAACTAGCCTTTTAGGCCGGGTGCGGTGGCTCATGCCTGTAATCCCAGCACTTTGGGAGGTTGAGATGGGCGGATCACAAGGTCAGGAGATCGAGATCATCCTGGCTAATACAGTGAAACCCGTCTCTACTAAAAAATACAAAAAAAAAAAAAAATTAGCTGGGTGTGGTGGCGGGTGCCTGTAGTCCTAGCTACTTGGGAGGCTGAGGCAGGAGAATGGCTTGAACCCAGGAGGCGGAGCTTGCAGTGAGCCGAGATTGCGCCACTGCACCCCAACCTGGGTGACTGAGCAAGTCTGTCTCAAATAAGTAAGTAAATAAAAAATAAAAATAAAACTAGCCTTTTAGAGGCAGGGGCTCATGTATATGTCCTAGCAGTTGTTCCATGAAAGCCTGCAGATTGGGCCAGGAGCAGTGGCTCACACCTGTAATCCCAGCACTTTGGGAGGCTGAGGCTGGTGGATCACCTGAGATCAGGAGTTCAAGACCGGCCTGGCCAACATGGTGAAACCCCGTCTCTACTACAAATACAAAAATTAGCCAGGCATGGTGGCGCATGCCTGTAATCCCAGCTACTCAGGAGGCTGAGGCAGGAGAATTGTTTGAACCAGGGAGGCAGAGGTTGCAGTGAGCTGAGATCGCGCCATTGTACTCCAGCCTGGGGGACAAGAGCGAGACTGTGTCTCAAAAAAAAAAAAGCCTGCAGATTGGGAACTGATGAACCTGAAGCCCTTGCCCACTTTCATCCCCTCTGGTTGCCAGTTGCTTGAAATAACACGTCTGTGACCTGGTGTTAGGGCATATTACTGCTTATCTGTTTTGGACAAGCATAGTCATGCATTTGTTCTGTTTGGAAGAGAGAATGAGTAATAGTACTCTCTCCAGCAGAAAAAGGCAAAAACCAATTTTGATTGTGGAGACATGAAATAAGTGGTCTTTTGCTTGCTGGGAACTTGAAATATTTCCCTTAAAACGTGTTTTAAAGAGTAGTTGTGTTCCCAGGTGGTTTGTTCTTTCAAATAAATGAATGTTCTTTCATCTGTTCCCTTTTGTCACTGCACATTAGGCTGTATATTAAAAACTAAGGATACAAAAAAGAAGAGATTTCTTGCCAGGAAGATGTTTGAAACCATGTCGTGACATTACCATGTAAACATGTGTTTAAAATATAATACAGAAGATGGTAAACCAAAGCCATGAACAAAGTAAAAGGAGAGTAGATAAAGGTGATTCTAAATATACACCGAAGAGAAGATAATGTACAAAAAGTAGATTCTGGCCGGGTGCGGTGGCTCACACCTGTAATCCTAGCACTTTGGGAGGCCAAGGCGGGCGGATTGTGTGAGCTCAGGATTTCGAGACTAGCCTGGGCTCATGAACTCATCTCAAAAAAAAAATTAAAAATAAAAATAAAAGTAGGTTTTTTGATTATAGCCTAACTAGTTCCATTAAGATGCTTAATTCTCCCTTAAAATGTTTCTATGGAAAATGCATTTCTTTTTTTTTTCTTGAGTCAGAGTCTCGCTGTGTCGCACAGGCTGGAGTGCAGTGGCGCGATCTTGGCTCACTGCAAGCTCCGCCTCCTGGGTTCACGCCCGTTCTTCTGCTTCAGCCTCCCAAGTATCTGGGACTACAGGCGCCCGCCACCACGCCTGGCTAATTTTTTGTATTTTTAGTAGAGACGGGGTTTCACTGTGTTAGCCAGGATGGTCTCCATCTCCTGACCTCATGATCTGCCCACCTCGGCATCCCAAAGTGCTGGGATTACAGGCGTAGCCACTGCACCCAGCCGGAAAATGCATTTCTAAGCCTATTTAGTGAGTCCAGAACACACCTGTCTACCCACTCTTCTCTCTATGCCTAGCCCACCATAGGTGAGCCTGAAATACTTTTTTTTCACTTTATGTAATTTAATGCTGTTGAGAAAAGGTCTCTCACAAGAGGATGTGTTGGGAGCTTTAAGGGCACTGGTCCTTTGTAGGAGAGCATACTGTGGCAATGATAATCTATGGGTTTTTTGTAAAAAGCAAGTGTTTTAAAACTGGGGACTACACAGTATATTGTGACAAACACAACATATTCTTTTCTCCTTGCTGCCTAATAGTTGAGTAGTATGGAATACCTTGTGCCACTTACTGAAAGCCTTAAACTGGTCATATTAAAAACTAGTACAGGCTGGGCGTGGTGGCTCATGCCTGTAATCCCAGCACTTCGGGAGGCCAAAGCGGGCAGATCACTTGAGCTCAGGAGGTCAAGACTAGTCTGGACAAAATGGTGAAACCCCATCTCTACCAAAAATACAAAAAATTAGCCAGGTGTTGTGTCGTGTGCCTGTAGTTCCAGCTACTTGGGAGGCTGAGGCATGAGCATACCTTGAGCCTGGAAGGCAGAGGTTGCAGTGAGCAGAGCTTGCACCCCTGCCCTCCAGCCTAACCAACAGAGTGAGACACTGTCTCAAAAAACAACAAACAAACAAAACAACTGATTGAGCATCCCTAATCCAAAATTCCAAAATCTGAAATGCTCCAAAATCTAAAATTCATTGGACCATTTCAGATTTTGAATTTTCAGATTAGGGATGCTCAACCATAATTATAATGCAAATATTGCAAAATAGGGGCAAAAATCAGAAATCTATTTGGCAGAATGTAACCTGGTTTCCCTTGGGGTGCTTTCATGATTTCCATAGACTTTTTTCAGCTAAATCTTGTATTTTATATACCACTTTTCAGATCAGTATGAAACTTTTCCCCTTTATTTTTATTACTGATGTTAGAGAAAACTGGTTTCTGAAATATGAATGTCTTTGGCTTTACAAAAATCACTAGTTTTATTTTAAATATTCCAGTGTCCCTAAAAAGTTAAACAATAACCTCACTGATTTACAAGGCTTCCAGGAGGCTGATTTATATCTGAAAGGTCTGTGAATGATGTTTATCAGTATCAATTTGCACTATTAATCAGACACTCATGAGTTTTAGATTATCATAATTGCTTAGTAAATTTCTGCCATCTAACTAAAAAAAATTCTGTTTATCACCAGATCCTAGAACCCTATCAATATTGTCTCTGCTGTGTAAATAGTTCTGAGTAGTGCAATATTGCTTATAGGGTTTTGGTGTTTGGGAAGAACAATGGGCAGGCTGCAGAAACTGTAGCTGAAACAAGCAAAAGTCATCTTTGTTTAGGAAGAAAACAAGGAACTAGATTTCACTATAAACATTAAAATCTGAGGCTTAAATGTAAATTTTTAATTTATTAGAAGAAGGTAACATTTTTCTTTTTGACAAATGGGTTTATTTGTAGTATAAAGAAATAACGGAGTTTTAGTATTGAAAAGGATCTTAGATTCCAACTCATTTGATAGGAGAGACCCAAAGAAATGAGAGACTTAACCTAGGGCCACATAGCTGGTTAGTGATACTAGGACTAGACTTTCTACCATGTACCCCAATTCTTTTATTTTTCTGTACCATACTACCATATTGTGTTCAGAGGGAATTTTTAGTTGACTAGCATTATAACTTTAGTGATACTAATTTAAAACATAAAACACCTTTAATTTTAGATGAAGAATGTACATTTTTGGATGGGCGTGGTGGCTTATATCTGTAGTTCCAGCACTTTGAGAGGCTAAGGCGGGAGGATCGTTTGAGCTCAGGAGTTCAAGTCCAGCCTGGGTAACATAGCGAGATCTTATCTCTACAAAAAAATACAAAAATTAGCTGGGTTTGGTAGTGGATATCTGTAGTCCCAGCTACTCAGGAGACTAAGGCAGGAGAATCTCTTGAGTCTAGGAGGTTGAGCCTGCAGTGAGCTGTGATCGTCCCACTGCACTCGCCTGGGCAACAAAGCAAGACCCTGTCTCAAAAAGAAAAATAAAAAAGAATTTACATTTTTTCCACATGTGTGACTCTTAATGGCTTAAATATCATATATAACTTTGTCTAACTACATTAAGAAAACAGTAATGGAAATAGAACTAGAGGCAAGTTATTTTGCTATTTCCTCATTTATAAAATGAAGAGTTCAGAGCAGAGACATTTAAGATTATTTTTCGGCCAGGCATGGTGGCTCACACCTGTAATCCCAGCATGTTTGGAGGCTGAGGTGGGCGGATCACAAGGTTAGAAGATCAAGACCAGCCTGGCCAACATGGTGAAACCCTGTCTCTACTAAAAATACAAAACTTAGCTGGGTATGTCGCATGCCTGTAGTCCCAGCTACTCGGGAGGGTGAGGCAGGAGAATCGCTTGAACATGGGAAGCAGAGGTTGCAGTCAGCCAAGATTGTGCCACTGCACTCCAGCCTGGCAACAGAGAGAGACTCTGTCTAAAAAAAAAAAAAGATTATTTTTCTATCTCTCAACATTTCTTTGGCATCTTTTTTGCCCCCTGCTTACTCCCTAGCCCACTGACTTCACTAATAAGCCAGTACTGGCCAGGTGCAGTGGTTCACACCTGTAATCCTAGCACTTTGGGAGGCCGAGGCCGGTGGATCACCTGAGGTGAGGAATTTGAGACCAGCCTGCCCAACATGGCGAAACCTCATCTCTACTAAAAATACAAAAAATGAGCTGGGCATGGTAGCAGGCGCCTGTAATCCCAGCTACCTGGGAGGCTGAGGCAGGAGAATCACTTGAACCTAGGAGGTGGAGGTTGCAGTGAGCCCCGAGATCGCGCCATTGCACTCCAGCCTGGGAGACAAGAGTGAAACTCGGTCTAAAAAATAGTAATAATAAGTCAGTACTGTCCCTGTGTATGATTACAAGATATTCTATACAATTTTCCACAGAGGATAACATTCTACCCACAAGCAGTTTTTCTTTTCTTCTTTCCTCCCTTCATTTTGGAGATGGGGTCTCACTATATTGCCCAGGCTGTTGTACAGTGACTTATTCACAGAAGAGATTATAACACACTGCAGCCTTGAACTCCTGGGCTCAAGCAATCCTCCCGCTTCAGCTTTTTCAGTAACTGGGACTACAGGTACACGTCAAACCTAGCACAAGCTGTTTTTCTTGTCTTTTTAAAAAAATATTTTAAAAATTATTTTATATTTTTTAAAAATGTATTTTTTTAGGCTGAACGTGGTGGCTCACGCCTGTATTGCCCGCACTTTGGGAAGCCAAGGCGGATCAAAAGGTCAGGAGATTGAGACCATCCTGGCTAACACGGTGAAACCCCATCTCTACTAAAAATACAAAAAATTAGCCGGCGTGGTGGCTGGTGCCTGTAGTCCCAGCTATTCGGGAGGCTGAGGCAGGAGAATGGTGTGAACCTGGGAGGCAGAGCTTGCAGTGAGCTGAGATCGCACCACTGCACTCCAGCCTGGGGAACAGTGAGACTCCATCTCAAAAAATATATATATATATATACACACACACACACATTTATATATATTTTTTTTTAAACATAAAATTTAATAAATACACAACATAAAATTTTTAAAAATGTTTTAAAAATTATTTTATATTTTTAAAAAATGTAATTAAAAAAAAATTTTTTCAGGCCGGGCACCATGGAAAATATTTTTTCAGCCACCTTGCCTGGCTAATTTATATAATTTAATTTGTAATGATGGCTATGTTTAATAATTGTCTTGCAAAAAATCTTGACAGTTTAGGCTGGGGGCAATGGCCCACGCCTGTAATCCCAGCACTTTGGGAGGCCAAGGATGGCAGATCACTCGAGGTCAAGAGTTTGAGACCAGCCTGGGCAACATGGTGAAACCCCATTTTACTAAAATGAGTAAAAATTAGCTGGGTATGGTGGCAGGTGCCTGTAATCCCAGCTACTCAGAGGCTGAGGCAGGAGAATTGCCTGAACCTGGGAGGTGGAGGTTGCAGTGATCGCACCACTATACTATAGCCTGGATGACAGAAGACAGAGACTCTCTCAAAAAAAAGAAAAAAAAAGATAGTTTAGTTGATTTCATCGTACCATTGATTAGAAGGGTACTCTTTGGTATCTTCCTAAAATGGAAGTTATTTAAAAGTAGAAACCACCTCTTTTTGGTACCGTTTGATGATTAACACATTTTGGGCTCCTAGGCATTATAGGAAACCAGAGCAGAAACCTCTCTTAAAAAGATGCCGGGCCGGTGACTCATACCTGTAATCCCAGAACTTTGGAAGGCTGAGGCAGGCCGCTCGCCTGAGGTCAGGAGTTCGAGACCAGCCTGGCCAATATGGTAAATCCCTGTCTCTACTAAAAATACAAAAATCAGCTGGGCATAGTGGCATGTGCCTATAGTCCCAGCTACTTGGGAGGCTGAGGTGGGAAGATCTCTTGAGCCTGGGAGGTTGGGGCTGTAGTGAGCCGAGATGTTGCCACTGTATTCCAGCCTGTGTGACAGAGCAAGACCTTGTCTCAAAAAAATAAATAAATGAAAAAAATATATATATAATTTTATATATATGAATATAGTCTACATTTTGGAGTTTTGTGTCCCCCTAAACTCATCATGTTTTGTGACATATATGTTAGATTATTGTAAAGATCTTTCAGACCTTAGAGGTCTCACTTGCCAAATTTAGGACAATTTAGGCCTGTGGTCCCAGCTCTCAGGAGGCTGAGGGAGGAAAATTGCTTGAACCCTCGACGCAGAGGTTGTAGTGAGCCAAGACTGTGCCACTGCACTCCGGCCTGGGCGACAGAGCAAAACTCTTCTCAAAAAAAGAAATAAATAAATAAAGGAAAGTTACTGTTCAAGGAACTACATGAGACTATGCTAAACTTCAAGCACAACTAAAATATCAAGTTAAAAAATATGTAAGCTTAATAATTTGTTTCATAAACATGTTAAGGGTTCCTAGAATACAGATTGTCTTAGGAATCTCTGGAGCCACAAATTCCATAATTTATGGTAAACTAAATGACTAAAACAAGCTTTAAAGACTCGTATTTAAAGTTGTGCTTAAGAATGTTATATAACTCATTGAAAAAAGCTATGGAATTGTGGTCTGTTTAGTAATTAAGACAAACAAGAAAATCAGGTCTTGAGTGCTCACAGTCTTTGTTAACTTGTGTCTCCTCATTCTCTCCGTCCACATGTTTGATGGGTTAGTGTACTTTTCTTATTTATAGGAAAAGATAATCCCTAAGTATGTCTTAGTATGAGAAATTATGCTAATAGGAATTTCTTAATACACACACAAACACAAACATTAGTATTTTTAAGGAGGTGTAATTATTGATTAATTTAATCATGGCATCTCATCTGACAAATATATAGGATAAATGAAAAGCTTCCACTTTTTGGAAATCATTTTAAACACACTTTGTAATTATGTACCGAACATTAATTTTTCTGGCTTAGAACAACTCCCTGATGTTAGGGATAGAAATCAGATATTGACCTGGAAAATATGTTTAAAAACAAAAACTTTCTCTTTCTTTTATCTGTACCCTCCCCCCCCAAGTTTTGACTATAAAGATAGAATTTTGGTCATTGCAGAGTTTTCCATTCCAATTTAGGTCAATGATAAGAGAAATTATTAGTGATGGAAACTAGTTTATTTCTGAAATTCTGTTCAGTGATGACAGTTTCTGACCTTAGAAGCATTTGAATTTCTGACAGCCATTTTGTCTTACTCTACATTTGAAAGTAAGGTCTTAATAGAACCTTTTTTTTTTTTTTTTTTTTTGGAGACAGAGTCTTGCTCTGTCACCGAGGCTGGAGTGCAGTGGTGCGATCTCGGCCCACTGCAAGCTCCGTCTCCCGGGTTCATGCCATTCTCCTGCCTCAGCCTCCCGAGTAGCTGGGGACTACAGGCGCCTGCCACCATGCCCAGCTAATTATTTTGTATTTTTAGTAGAGACAGGGTTTCACCATGTTAGCCAGGATGGTCTCGATCTCCTGACCTTGTGATCTGCCCGCCTCGGCCTCCCGAAGTGTTGGGATTACAGGCATGAGCCACCGCACTCGGCCCCTAATAGAACCTTTCATATACTAAAAATAACTGTACATCATTTCTTGTTAGACCTGAGAACTGCTTTTAACAGTTTTTCCCCTTCCACTAAGGCTTCACGATTTCGAGAATCAATCTTTAGTTCAGTAATAAAGTTCATAATAACTTTATGAACTTCCCAGCAAACAGCCTCCTATGTTTTGGGCTAGAAATAGGAGACCATGCCTATGGTAATCATGTTTTCCTTTCTGTAGTAAACTCTAAGGACCATGGTTATATCCCTGATAAACTCAAGGCAATATATGCTTTAAGGTCCTGTAAAAGATGCTGAATTTCAAGAAGTTAAGAATAATTCATTGATTATACCACTTGCAGAAATAAACTAATTTTAGGCTGGACATGGTGGCTCACACCTGTAATCCCAGCACTTTGGGAGGCTGAGGCAGGAGGACTGCTTGAGCCCAGCATGGGCAACGTAATGAGATCCTGTCTCTACAAAAAATCAAAAATTAGCTGGGTGCCATGGCATGTGCCTGTAGTCCCAGGTGCACTCGGAAGGGCTAGGATCCCATGAGCCCAGGAGTTTGAGACTGCAGTGAGCTATAATGGTGCCACAGCACTTCAGCCTGGGCTACAGAGCAAACCCTGTCTCATAAAAAAGAAAAATAAACTTCTTTTTAACACTGTCACATATCTGTCTCAACTTTCTATATGTATACACCTCTTTTACAAAAAGAGGCCATAACATACTTAAGGCTGTTTTTGTATTTAACAAGTCATAAATATAGTGTCATGTCAAATCTGTCTATAATCATTTAAAAAACTGATGGCCTTTTAAAAGGTTAAATAGCTGCTCATTACAAATACTACAGAAATAGAAAAAAATGTGAAAGCCCCCCCTGTAAGTATTTTGTTGTATACCATCATTTTCATTACAAATCCTACAGAAATAGGGTAAAATGTGAAAGCCCCCCCTTAAGTATTTTTTTGTATACCATCATTTTCAATAACGGCATGGTATTCCAAATATTGATGTCTATTTATTTACTTATGTATGAGAGTCTTGCTCTGTCACCCAGGCAGGAGTGCAGTGGCTGATCTTGGCTCACTGCAACTTCCGCCTGCTCAGTTCAACCGATTCTAGTGCCTCTAGAATATAGCTGGGACCACAGGCACATAGCTCTACCCAAATAGCTGGGACGACAGGCACATGCCACTATGCCCAGCTAATTTTAGTATTTTTAGTAGAGATGGGTTTTTGCCATGTTGGCCAGGCTAGCCTTGAACTCCTGGGCTCAAGTGACCTGCCCGCCTCAGCCGCCCAAAGTGCTGGGATTACAGGGATGAGCCACCGTGCCTGGCCCCAAATACTTAATATTATTTTTTTTTAATGGAGACCGAGTTTCACGCTTGTCGCCCAGGCTGGAGTGCAGTGTCGCAATCTTGGCTCACTGCAGCCTCCACCTCCAGGGTTCAAGTGATTCTCCTGCCTCAGTCTCCTGAGTAACTGGGATTACAGGCTCCTGCCACCACGCACAGCTAATTTTTGTAATTTTAGTAGAGTCGAGGTTTTGCTATGTCAGCCAGGCTGGTCTCAAACTCCTGACCTCAGGTGATCCACTCGCCTTGGCCTCCCACAGTGCTGGGATTACAGGAATGAACCACTGTGCCCGGCAGATACTGATATTTTTAAATGTAACTTTTCACTTTAATTCAGGCATCCTATATCCATAATGGCCTCAGGGTGGTAGTTCTCCCCTTTTTTCTTCCTTGGAGGTTTACTATAGATCAAGTTCCCATGCTGGCATCCAGGTTCAGTAAATTGGGGTTATTCAGACTGTTACTCCTATATCGTATGTAGCTTTTCTTGTGAAATTTGTGACTTTTTAAGCCCTCTTAATTTCCGTGGCACATAGCTGTAGCTCTTTGATCAATGGGATTGCAAATAAAGGTAACAATATGAGTATTCCTAAAATAAATTTGTTCTGTGTTTTAACTTGAAACTGTATTTTCTGCCAGAGGTAGAAAAACACTGCCTAACTGATGAGAGTATCAGTGACCCTAGGAAATTCTTTAAGTCATTATTAGTTTTTTGTATTAATATCTGACAATGACTACTCAGTATCTTGATTTTGGCTCAAAATGTAAGACAGAGGCATAGAGAAATGACTTTAAAACGTTAACTACTTTTTAAATTTTTATTTTTTTTTATTTTTTTTGTCCTTCCTGAGTTTATTTGGGGCACACCCAGGCGAAGGGCCTGCACCTAAAAGAAGGTGTTGGGCCTCTTGGTGGTGAAGCGTGGCTTGTGCTGACGGCGCAGGACCCGGTGGGGCAGCGGGAACTTGATCTTGGAGTCGTGGAACTGCTTGACAGCCGGCCGACGGCACTTGCTGGCTGCGATCTCCTCCACCTTCATGATCTGAATGGAGTGGGCCCGGGCACGGTGCCGGGCACCCATGTCTCGGTAGCACTGGGTGACAGCGCCCGCAGTGGTCAGGTCCCGGTATTCCCGGTACATGTTGTGGGTGCCGCTCCGGGAGTCATAGCGCAGCCAGATTCCAAAGTTCTTTACCCGCAGTGGGGACTTCTCAAACACCTGCCCACAGTAGACAATCTCCCCTGAAGACTTCTTCATCTTCTTTAACTGAGATACGAAGTACCAGAAGCGGGACTTGGCGACGACATGATTAGGCGCAAAGATTCGCATGCGGTAGAGGGGTGGTGTGTGGCATTTGGGGGTGGGCAGGCAGCGACCCACCACCTTGTACTCTCGTAGTGTGCCAGAAGCCTTCATGGCGTCCTCTTAAATTTTTAATAGAGCATAGTTATTATGGATAATGGATATTTTATATACTTTTTTATTTCCACATTTTCAAATGAGTATGTATCACTTATTGAAATACTAACAAATGTAAAGAGAAAAAATAAAGTATCATGTTTACTATTAGTCTTTTGGTTTATACAATAATGATTTGTGGTGATCTTTAGTTCCAGAAAGCTGAGTCTGATCTGGATTACATTCAGTACAGGTTGGAATATGAAATCAAGACTAATCATCCTGATTCAGCAAGCGAGGTAATCTCCGAAATAAATAAGCTTAAAAAAAAAAAAAAAAAAGCCTTAACTGAGTACTTTAGAGTTTTCTGATAGCATTCCTAATAGTAATAGATCATAAGAATTATATTATTAAGTTTATAGAATCTTAAAATCTTGTCATTGTGTTGGAAGCTTGGTTATAGCATACTGGAGAAATAGTACCAATAGTCCATGAAATTTGTGGCTACTTTTTCCCCCTAACCTTTAAAAAATAATCATTGAGTTCAGAGGTACAAGCCACTGTGACAGCCCCTGAAATTCCAAGAGAGAATATAGGTACCTCTAGGGCAGTTGTTCTTCAGTAAGTTTGAGGGGAGAAGTCCTGGCAGTCAGCATATTCTCTGAGGAAGGTAATGATACACTATTAGATTTTTTAGTTGTGTTTTATGAATAGTGATTTCCACATAAAGCTATGTATTTAATTATTCTAAGTTTAGGTTGATTAGAAACATTAACTCTGCTTTATGTCATAAAATCGTATACATACATGTCCATGGGGGTGAAAGCAAGTAATCTCCAAGCATCATCTGTTAACGTTAACACTAAAATCACTAATTTAATAATGTGTATCTTTTTTTCCCCCAAAGCCCAGGTATCAGGCTTATTATCTTTTTTTTTTTTTTTTTTTTTGAGACGGATCACTCTGTCACCCAGGCTGGAGTGCAGTGGTACAATCTCAGCTCACCACAACCTCCACTTCCTGGGTTCAAGCGATTCTCTTGCCTCAGTCTCCCAAGTAGCTGGGATTACAGGTGTGCGCCACAATGCTTGGCTAATTTTTTTTTTTTTTTTTGTATCTTTAGTAGAGATGGGGTTTCACCATGTTGGCCAGGCTGGTCTTGAACTCCTGACCTCAAGTGATCCACCTACCTCAGCCTCTCAAAGTGTGGGGATTACAGACATGAGCCACCATGCCCAACCAATATTTGTCTTTGATAGCATTTGCCAGCAGACGAGAAATATTGTGTTTTACAGTTAAGAAAAATTCCATAAAACTAAAAAAGTTTTTTGGATTGGGTAGAAGTACAAGTTATACTAACATTTTATACAAAATTGGGAAAATTTCATGAATGTTCAGTTTTTACTGTTTATTTCATGGAATGCTAGAATTCTATGGGAGTGTAGTTTGTACTATTCTAGCTCCCTATTCTTTTCTCTTTCTCTTTTTTCTTCCTTCTTTTCTTTTTTCTTTCTCTCTCCCCCTCCCTCTCTTTCTCTCTCTTCCTCCCTCCCTCCCTCTCTTTTTCTCTCTTCCTTCCCTTCTCCTTACTCTCTTTTCCTCCCTTCCTCCCTTCCTCCTTTCCTTCCTTCCTTCCCTCCTTCCCTCTTTCCCTCCTTGCTTCCTTCCTTCCCTCCCTCCCTCTTTTCCTTCCTCCCATTCTTCTTCTCCCTCCCTTCCCTTCCTTTCCATTCCTTCTGTTGCCCAGGCTGGACCCAATCTTGGGTCATTGTAGTCTCGGCCTCCCAGGTTCAAGGGATTCTCCCTCCTCAGCCTCCCGAGTAGCTGGGATTACAGGCACAGGTCACCATGCTCGGCTAATTTTTGTATTTTTTAGTAGAGATGGGGTTTCACCATGTTAGTCAGGCTGGTCTTGAATTCCTGACCTCAAGTGATCCACCCGCCTCAGCCTCCTAAAATGCTGGGATTACAGTCATGAGCCACCACACCTGGCCCCTTCCTTCCTTTTCTTCCTTTCTTTCCTCCTTCCCTTCCATTCCTTTGTTCCTTTCCTTTCCTCCCCCTGCCTCCCCTTCCTTCCTTTCTTTTGTTTTAAAGATTGGTGTGACATTGCTTCTCAGCCTTTTGGCTAAGATCAAGTGTAGTATCTGTTCTTATCAGTTTAAATACTCTGTATGTGTGTGTGTATGTGTGTGTTTTTAAGACAGGGTCTCACTCTGTCACCAGGCTGGAGTGCAGTGACAAAATCTCAGCTCACTTCAGCCTTGACTTCCTGGGTTCAAGCAATCCTCCCACCTCAGTCTGCCAAGTGCCTGGAACTATAGGCTCATACCACCACACCCAGCTAAAAAAAAAAAGTGTTGAGATTACAAGTGTGAGCCACCTTGCCCAACCATTCTTGTAACCTTTTATCATCCACTTATGGCAAGTAAAACCCTAAATTGAATTGAAGTATTATAGGCACAAAATTAACTAAAGTGCAGCACAGTTTACAAACACTAATAAAAGAATATAGAGGTTCCTGGCCAGGCGCGGTGGCTCATATCTGTAATCCCAGCACTTTGGGAGGCCAAGGTAGGTGGATGACCTGAGGTCAGGAGTTCAAGACCAGCCTGACCAACATGGAGAAACCCCATCTTTACTAAAAAAAAAAAAAAAAAAAAAATACAAAATTAGCCAGCTGTGGTGGCACATATGCCTGTAATCCCAGCTACTCGGGAGGCTGAGACAAGAGAATTGCTTGAACCTGGGAAGCAAACGTTGCAGTGAGCTGAGATCCTGCCATTGCACTCCAGCCTGGGCAACAAGAGCAAAACTCCGTCTCAAAAAAAAAAAAAAAAAAAAAAAAAGGATGTAGTGGTTCCCAAGAGCCAGTTATTCAAATAAAACAGGCTATGTGCACAACAGTTTTTTCCTTTGTGGTATGTTGCTAAGTCCTAACCACAGTCCTAACCTGTCATAAACAGGCCATAAATGCAAATCATGTTGTCCTAAATTACTCACTGCCATGTCAGTCTTATTGATTGAGCTAATGTCATAAAAACATGTATTATGGGTAGCTGCCTAACTACCCTGTCCTCTTTTAGCTCTGTGGCCATTTATTTCTTATGCTTGATTTACCAAGCATATGCTTTCCTAGTTTTGTGAGATCCTCAAGGATTAGTTCTTGCCACTTTTATTTTTTCCTGTATGAATCTGTATTTGGGGAACTCATCATTCTCCTGAGTTATATTAATATGTACAGATCTCTGCGTATTTTACTACTGAGCTACATTCCAGTTACCTAAAGATCATTTATAATTAAGTTACGTAATTCATTATCGCCTCATGAGGAAGATGATTTCTTCCCTCCTACCAATTTCCCTCCCAGTGTTAAACTCTTTTTTTTTCCCCCCCAGATAAAGTCTCACTCTGTTGCCCAGACTGGAGTGCAGTGGCATGATCATGGCTGACTGCAGCCTCAACCTCCTGGGCTTAGGTGATCCTCCCACCTCAGTCTCCTGAGTAGGTGGGAATACAGGTGTGTGCCACCACACCTGGTTCTAATTTTTTGCATTTTAGTAGGGATGGGGTTTTGCCATGTTTACTAGGCTGGTCTCGCCTGGGCTCATGTGATCCTCCTGTCTCAGCCTCCCAAAGTGTTGGGATTATAGGTGTGAGTCACCGCCCCTGGCCTAAACTTTTATTTTTGTCAAATTAATTCTTGAATATATTTGAAGAGTTACAGAAATATAAAGCTTATAATTACAAAGAATAATGCTTCACATTCCCACCTTCGAGGATACCACTTCATCTCAGTGTCTTATGGTATTTCCTTTATATTTCTAAATAGTTTGCTTGTACTGCATTTTTATTTTTCCTGATCTGAAACATCGACTAATTTCCTGGATACGAACTGTTAAACTTCACATTCTGGCTCTGCCTCTTATTAGCATTGTGATTTTAGCCAAGTCAGTCAACCTTTCTGTACTTTAATTTCCTCATCTGTAAAATGGGAATATTACTACCTACCTCAGAGGTTGAAAGAGAATAAAATTAGTTAACATATATAACTGTTTAGTCCAGAGTAAGTGCTATATGTTAGCTGTTATCACTAATAATAATTTCCTACTATAGCCCTGGTGTAGTAGCTCACACCTGTAGTCCCAGCTACTTGGGAGGCTGAGGTGGGAGGATCACTTGAGCCCAGCAGTTCAAGTGAGCTATGATTGCACCACTGCACTCCAGCCTAGGTGACAGAGTGAGATTCTAACTCTTTATTTTTTTCCAAGACAGAGTCTTGCTCTGTCGCCCAGGCTGGAATGCAGTGAACATGATCTTGGCTCACTGCAACCTCTGCCTCCCAGGTTCAAGCGATTCTCCTGCCTCAGCCTCCTGAGTAGCTAGGATTACAGGCATGTGCCACCCTGCCCAGCTAATTTTTGTATTTTTAGGAGAGACAGGGTTTCACCATGTTGGCCAGGCTGGTTTCGAACTCTTGACCTCATGATCCACCCGCCTCGGCCTCCCAAAGTGCTCAGGTTAGAGGCATGAGCCATCACACCCAGCTGATTCTAACTCTTAAAAAAAAGAATAATTTCCTACTATGGAAGATAAAGTTTAAATACTTTACTACTCATATTTATTCCTGTCTTCACAATTTCTATAACTATTGCTTTTATATAAACTCTGTTGAATACTATGTCTGCTTTCCTTTCTTCACAACTTGTTTTTCTAGAGCTAACAATTGTTTTCTTTTTTTCCTTCCATTTGCTTAGTTTTTTTTTTTTTTTTTTTTAAGACAAGGTTTTGCTCTGTCGCCCGGGCTGGAGAGCAGGAATTTGAGACCAGCCTGGGCAACATAGGGAAACCCCATCTTCACAAAAAAATAATTTAAAGCTTGGGTGCAGTGGTTCACGCCTGTAATCCCAGCACTTTGGGAGGCTGAGGTAGGCAGATCACCTGAGGTGAGGAGTTCTAGACCAGCCTGGCCAACATGGCAAAACCTCATCTCTACTAAAAATACAAAAATTAGCTGGGTGTGGTGGCACACACCTTTAGTCCCAGCTACTTTGTGACCATGGCTTACGGCAGTATCTACCTCCCAGGCCCAAGTGATCTTCCCTGCTTAGCCACCCGAGTAACTAGCACCATAGGCATGTGCCACCACACCCAGCTAATTTAAAAAATGATAATAATAATTATTGTATATAATATATAATACATAATTTATAAATATGTTATATTTATAAATTATATAAATGTATAATAAATTTATAATAAATATATAATTTATATATAATTATATATAATAATAATTATTATTACTTTTTGAGATGGAGTCTTGCTCTGTTGCCCAGGCTGGAGTGCAGTGGCATGATCTTGGTTCACTGCAACCTCTGCCTCCCAGGCTCAAGTGATCCTCCCACCTCAGCCTCCTGAGTAGCTGGGACTACAGGCATGTGCCACCACACACGGCTCATTTTTGTATTATTAGTAGAGATGAGGTTTCGCCATGTTGGCCATTCTGTTCTAGAACTCCTGACCTCAAGTGATCTGCCCCCCTTGGTCTCCCAAAGTGCTGGGACTTGCAGGCGTGAGTCACTGCACCCGGCCTTTAAATTATTTTTTGTAGAGATGAGGTTTCATGCTATGTTGCCCAGGCTGATATTGAACTCCTGACCTCAAGCGATCCTCCCACCTTGGCCTCCCAAAGTGCTAGAATTACAAGCATGAGCCACCATGGCCCAGCCTGCTTAGTTTTTCTATATACTTATCACTAATTCAGCCTCAGACATTTCTAATGACTGTAAAACTCTTCTCAATATTGTCAGACACACTACATCTTCCTTAAGTTTCATTTTCTCCCATGGAAACATCCTGTCCTTTCTGGTGTCTCTATCCTGCTCCCATCTGACCTCCTGCTCTATAGGCTTCTTGCATGGCTGTCTTTCTGGTTTGTTTTTGTTTTTTGAGATGTTTTCGTACTCTGTGGTCAGGCTGGAGTGCAGTGGCATGATCTTGGATCACTGCGACTTCTGCCTCCCGGGTTCAGGCAAATTCTCCCACCTCAGCCTCCCGAGTAGCTGGGACTACAGGCGCACGCCCACACGCCCGGCTAATTATTATTATTATTATTTGTTTTGGTATTTTAGTAGAGACGGCGTTTCACCATGTTGCCCAGGCTGGTCTCGAACTCCTGAGCTCAGGCAATCTGCCCGCCTCAGCCTCCCAAAGTGCTAGGCTAGGATTACAGGCGTGAGCCACCGTTCCCAGCCTCTTTTTTTGTTGTTGTTTGTTTGTTCTTTTTTGTTTATTTCTTTGTTTGAGACGGAGTCTCGCTCTGTCGCCCAGGCTGGAGTGCAGTGGCCAGATCTCAGCTCACTGCAAGCTCTGCCTCCCGGGTTCAGGCTGGAGTGCAGTGGCCGGATCTCAGCTTACTGCAACCTCCGCCTCCCGGGTTCACGCCATTCTTCTGCCTCAGCCTCCCCAGTAGCTGGGACTACAGGCGCCCGCCACCTCACCTCGTTTTTTGTATTTTTTAGTAGAGACGTGGTTTCACCGTGTTAGCCAGGATGGTCTCGATCTCCTGACCTCGTGATCCGCCCGTCTCGGCCTCCCAAAGTGCTGGGATTACAGGCTTAAGCCACCGTTTTAGAGGGAGTTTCGCTGTTGTCACCCAGGCTGGAGTGCAATGGCACCATCTCGGCTCACTGCAACCTCTGCTTCCCAGGCTCAAGTGATTCTCCTGCCTCAGCCTACTGAGCAGCAAGGACTGCAGGCGCCCACCACAATGCCCAGCTAATTTTTGTATTTTTAGTAGAGACTGGGTTTCACTACGTTGGCCAGGCTGGTCTCGAACTCCTAACCTCATGTGATCGACCCATCTTGACCTCCCAAAGTGTTGAGATTATAGTCATGAGCCACCGTGCCTGGCATTTCTGGGATTTCTTTACCATTATTTTGGTATTTCCCTTTGTTTTACTCCTGTGTTGGATCATACGTTTCACTCTTTGGTGGTTTATTTCTTTGATCTGGAAGTATATCCTTTAGATGCTTCACAAGGAAGATTATACAGAAAGTTAACTTTTTTTTTTTTTTTTTTTTTCAGTGAGGACATGTGTTTATCCTGTGTTGTGGGTGGGTACAGTGAGTTCTCTATTCAGGTAGGAGTGGAAGCTGGCTCAGAGCTCATCCAGTCCAATGTCCCACAGGTATAGAAGTGCCCTGATAAAATCTCAGAGCTGGCTGTCCAGTCAAGATTTGCATACCTCCAGAAATGGGGCTCTTACTACCCCTCAGAGTAGCCCATTCTGCTGTTGGGCACCTCCAATGGTTGGCATTTTCCTTCTGGCATCCTCTTTCTTGGGTTGGTTGGGGGACAGATACTGTCACTCCAGCCTAACCCTCAGGACAAGAGAGGTAGCTGGGGTGGAAACAGAGGCAGAAAAAGTAATAAGTTAAATCCAAGAATGAACAGAGAGTTGGCAGGATGGGCAGGGACATTCCTGGGGTGCCAGCAGTCTCTAGCTTGATCCAGGAGGAGGCACTGGGGAGGAGGCTGCTGATCGCAAGTTTCCAGGCAGGAGGTGACTTTTTGAGATGCTGAATGTTTGAAAAAGTCTTTATTGCACCCTTTAACCCTTTATTTGATGAATGGTTTTGTTGAATATAGAATTCTAGATTGGAGATTTTCTCTTAATTTTAACATCATTACTTCGTGGCGTTCTAGCTTCTATTGTTGCTGTTGAAAAATAGATGCCATTCTCATTCCTGATCCTTTGTCTGTGCTTTCCTTCTCAGCCTACCCCGGTCCCTTACTTATCACCTGGAAGTTTCAGAATATTTTTTCTATCCTGAGAAAATTTACAGTTATGGTATAGATCTTTTTATTAATTGTGCTGTCACTTGGTGGGCCTGAAAATACATGAATCTTACCTAACCATAAAAAAAGAAATCTGACAGGGTGCAGTGGCTCACACCTGTAATTCTAGCACTTTGGGAGACTGATGCAGAAGGATCGCTTAAGGCCAGGAGTTTAAGACCAGCCTGGGCGACAGAGTGAGATTCTTGTTTCTATTAAAAAAAAAAAATTAAAAGAAAGAAAAGAATTACCAAGTGGCAGAAGGGGCCCAATTGAAATGTCTTTTATGGAATAGTGGTAATTTATATTACAAAATAAATCTGGAAAACCAATATAGTTTATAAATACGGTTGGGTTGGCATGAATTTTATATTTTGTATATATATAAATAAATTGAAATTTATACATACTTTATCTCCATGATAGTATGTTTACGAATTTTGGCCGGGCGCGGTGGCTCACGCCTGTAATCCCAGCACTTTAGGAGGCCAAGGCGTGCAGATCACGAGGTCAGGAAATGAAGACCATCCTGGCTAACACGGTGAAACCCCATCTCTACTAAAAACATAAAAAAATTAGCCGGGCATGGTGGCAGGCACCTGTAGTTCCAGCTACTCCAGAGGCTGAGGCAGGAGAATGATGTGAACCCAGGAGACCGAGCTTGCAGTGAGCTGAGATTGCGCCACTGCACTTCAGCCTGGGCAACAGAGTGAGACTCCGTCTCAAAAAAAAAAAAAAAAAAGTTTTTATGAGTAGTTTCATGTTGTCTTATTCTTTAAGAACAAGTATAAATAGTGCCTTTTATTGCCTTCCGAATAGCATTTAGAATTGTATTTTAGAAATATATAATTTATTATTGTGAACTATGCATCAAATGTTATATATCTAAGGTGACCCTTATTTGCTGTTTAATATTGCCAGTTTTTTTGGTGGGTTATTTCTGTACCTAGGTTATAAATTTCTTGAGAATAGGATCTAGGTCTTATACTTTTCTGTCTTCCCCACCACCCATCTGATGTCATGTGGCTGCATAATTAAATACTCAACAGTGTTCAATTAAATGGATGGTAGAATGTGTTGTATGTATACAGTATTTTAATTCTTAAAAAGCTTAATCTTTCATAATTTAATACATGTTAACTTTTTTCCTGATGTAGAAAAATCCAGTTACACTCTTAAAGGAATTGTCAGCAATAAAGTCTCGATATCAAACTTTGTATGCCCGCTTTAAACCAGTTGCTGTTGAGCAGAAAGAGACTAAGAGCCGCATATGTGCTACTGTGAATAAAACTATGAATATGATACAAAAACTACAGAAGCAAACAGACCTGGAGGTAATGCTTTCTTTCAATTGACAGGTTAGATTTGTATAACTTTAGCTCTGAGTGTTGCCTTGAAAAATATACTTGCTGTAACTTAAACTTTGAAACTCAGCAGTCAGTTTGAACTATTGAAAGATTTTCCTGATACCCTGAATATAATAGCTCTTATTTCTGTTTATTCAAAAATAAGCATATGGACTTGACATGGTTAATAAAGAAGTGTGCCGTCTTGAATTATGTAACCATGGCAGAAAACTTGGTAATACTTATTAAATCTAGCAGCTTAGCTGGTTCCTGCAAGTACTAGTGAGAATGAGATGTCTAGAAAATGGTTGGTTAGAGTGCTGTATTAAGGAGCTGTGTCTGGGCATGGCAGAATAATAGCACTGTCTGCCACGAGCATGGGAAGGAGGAAGGCATATGTGATATTTATTTGCCGACTTTGCACTAAATTTTGGCTTAAGATACTTTGAATTATGGGCTTATAGCTAGAGTAAATCAGAAAGGTTAATTACCCAGGTCAGTTTGATCAAGAATACTTTATATTGCAAATGGAGGGGAAAAAATAGAATAACATCTGCTTAGAATGATAAAATGATACCTAAGATGTATCTGTTATAATCACAAGGAGATGAATGGCAGAAGAAGAAAGGGCAAATTAAACAGGGAATGGAGGTAATGGGGAGATAGAATTTAAAACAGTAAGGGTTGTGCCACATCCTAGTAAATTAAATGCAAAAAAAGTATGTATATAAGCTTTTATAAATCATTAGATCACACATTCTTCATTATATGTGCCTGACAATAGAGCACATAACCTTGTTCTTAGGAAACAAATAGCTGATTAAGTATAGTTCCAGATGTACATGACAACATATCTGTATAGAACCATAAATTTTTTGAAGCACAGAATAAACATGGGTGAGAGGGCAAAGAGAAAATGATATTTTGAATATTTACAAATTTCCCCCACTGGATATAATAAATCGATGGTATATTTTTGAGACTACAAATTGGTACATAAAAGTAGTTGTATAGTGATAGAGGATTTCTTTTTTTTTTTGAGATGAAGTTTTACTCTTGTTTCCCAGGCTGGAGTGCAATGGCACGATCTCGGCTCACTGCAACCTCTGCCTCCCGGGTTCAAGTGATTCTCCTGCCTCAGCCTCCAGAATAGCTGGAATTACAGGTGCCTGCCACAATGCCTGGCTAATTTTTTGCAGTTTTAGTAGACACAGGGTTTCACCGTGTTGGCCAGGATGGTCTTGATATCTTGACCTCGTGATCCGCACGTCTCGGCCTCCCAAAGTGCTGGGATTACAGGCGTGAGCCACCATATCCAGCCAGTGATGGAGGATTTCAATCATCTGACTATCTGTAAAGGTTTTCAGTTGAAGAAATACCTGAAATGAACAATACTTATGTCAAAGGCCGAAAACTAAGGGAGCTTTTACTTTGGATCACGTTATGGCAAAGAAGAAGAAATGATTTAAAAGTTATAAAACTTGAAAGAGGTGGTCATATTTTAGAATCAATGATGACCAAATTGGGAAATGTTGGCTATAGTAAGTCTTGTACCTACTACTTTAAAAATGAGATAGTATGCTGGGCACAGTGGCTCATGCCTATAATCTCGGCACTTTGGGAGGTCAAGGCAGGAGGATCAGTTGAGGCCAGGAGTTTGAGACTAGCCTGGGCAACATAGTGAGACCCTATCTCTACCAAAAAAAAAGAAAAAGAAAAAATATTTTAAATTTACTGGGCATGGGAGTGCATGCTGGTAGTTCCATCTATTTGGGGCAGAAGGATCCTTTGACCCCAGGAGTTTGAGGCAGTAGGGAGCTATGATTGCACCACTGAATTCCAGCCTGGGTGACAGGGTGAGACGGTCCAAAAAAATTTTTTTAAATAAACTAAAATAAAAATGAGATAGTATTAGAAAGTTCAGAGGGAATGCAGATATGATACTTAATCTTCTGAGAGATGTTTAAAAGGGAGGCTTAATAAACCATAATATTGATAAAATTTTTATGATCCAAATGTGAATGGGAATGACATCTGTAGAGCTGATAACCAAAAACAGTTATATGAGCCCAGAGTTTAAAGGACTTGCAAGGTACAATTTGTAAATAAATTTCAAATATTAAAAGGTCATAGGGAGAAACCTGCAAAATTAGTTAGGAAAGCCAACGGGGCTGGGTGTGGTGGCTCACATCTATAATCCCAGCACTTTGAGGGGCCAAGGCGGGAGGATCATGAGGCCAGGAGATCCGAGACCATCCTGGCTGATATGGTGAAACCCTGTCTCTACTAAAATAACTAAAAATTACCCAGGCGTGGTGTTGCATGCCTGTAGTCCCAGCTACTCTGGAGGCTGAGGCAGGGGAATCGCTTGAACCTGGGGGGTGGAGGTTACAGTGAGCCGAAATCGTGCCACTGCACTCCAGCCTGGCAACAGAGTGGGACTCTTTCTCCAAAAAAAAAAAAAAAAAAAAAAGAAAGAAAAAGCCAAAGGCAGATTGAGCTAAGGCCTCTGAAATTTTCTAAAATAAGCAAAAAGTTATTTTAAAGGGGCTTTAAAATTATTTGGGGAGGCTGGGCGTGGTGGCTCAAGCCTGTAATCCCAGCACTTTTGGAGGCCGAGACGGGCAGATCACGAGGTCAGGAGATCGAGACCATCCTGGCTAACATGGTGAAACCCTGTCTCTACTAAAAAAATACAAAAAGCTAGCCGGGCGAGGTGGCGGGTGCCTGTAGTCCCAGCTACTCGGGAGGCTGAGGCAGGAGAATGGCGTAAACCTGGGAGGCAGAGCTTGCAGTGAGCTGAGATCGGGCCACTGCACTCCAGCCTGGGCGACAGAGCGAGACTCCGTCTCAAAAAAGAAAAAAAAAATTATTTGGGGAACAAGAAGGACAAGAAAAGGATAAAGTTTCCTTGGAACCAATAGTGCTTTGTTTATAGATAACAAAATGTATATCTTTTCAGGTATTATCTTGCTATAATCTTTATCAATGAGTGGTTTTTCATTTGGAAGGGTAGAAAATATATTTGAATTTATAATATTCAAAAAGAACACTTGAACTGATAATACTAAATAATAAATACAGAACAGAAAAGGAGGTAGGAGAAAGGTAATACATACTAATTTTGTAATCTTTCTTAGGGGATATTAAGACTGACGAAAAAAAGAGAAAAAAACACTGAGGTTTATTTATTTATTTATTGTTTGTTTGTTTGTTTGTTTGTTTTTTGAGATGGAGTCTCCCTCTGTTGCCCAGGCTGGAGTACAGTGTCATGATCTTGGCTCACAGCTA
The DNA here is from genome assembly GCF_002776525.5 of Piliocolobus tephrosceles. Taxonomy (NCBI): domain Eukaryota; kingdom Metazoa; phylum Chordata; class Mammalia; order Primates; family Cercopithecidae; genus Piliocolobus; species Piliocolobus tephrosceles. Next base: position 34,915,189 of record NC_045449.1, read on the forward strand.
CTTCGGCCTCCCGGATTCGAGCAATTCTCCTGCCTCAGCCTCCCAAGTGGCTGGGACTACAGGCACGTGCCACCATGCCCAGCTGATTTTTTTGTATTTTTAGTAGAGATGGGGTTTCACCAAGTTGGCCAGGCTGGTCTCAATCCCCTGACCGCAAGTGATCCACCTGTCTTGGCCTCTCAAAGTGCTGGGATTAAAGATGTGAGCCTCCGTGCCCTCATATTTAAACTGAGGTTTAAATATGCTTAATTATAAAGGTGGTCTCATCAAAAGAGAAAAGGGACTAAACTTACACCCAAACAAAAAATAGCAAAACAAACAAACGCCCCAAACATATATAATAAATAGAAAATTAAAAAGGCATTAAAAGTAGAATATGTAGTATTCCATGATCTTCCAAAATATGTGTGATAAAGAAGTAAAATTTCGGCTGGGCGCGGTGGCTCAAGCCTGTAATCCCAGCACTTTGGGAGGCCGAGACGGGCGGATCATGAGGTCGGGAGATCGAGACCATCCTGGCTAACATGGTGAAACCCCGTCTCTACTAAAAATACAAAAAACTAGCCGGGTGAGGTGGCGGGCGCCTGTAGTCCCAGCTACTTGGGAGGCTGAGGCAGGAGAATGGCGTGAACCCGGGAGGCGGAGCTTGCAGTGAGCTGAGATCCGGCCACTGCACCCCAGCCTGGGCGACACAGCGAGACTTCGTCTCAAAAAAAAAAAAAAAAAAAAAAAAGAAGTAAAATTTCTACAAACTTTAGACTGGTTAACTTGACTTTAATTCCTGGAAAAATTATTTGAGAATTTATTAAACAGATGGTCTGAAAGGTTTTATAGTGATCACAAGGAGCAACATGGATTCATCAGTCTTACAGCTGGGTGTGGCAGTGTGCATCTGTAGTTGCAGCTACTTGGGAGGCTGAGGTGGGATGATTGCTTGAGCCCAGGAGTTAGAGGTTGCAGTGAGCTATGACCACACCACTGCACTCTAGCCTGGGCGATCAAACAAGACCCTGTCTCTAAAACAAAAACAAAACGAAAAACCAAGTCTTGTCAGAATAACATTTCCTTTTTTTGAGGCAGAAGAAGGAAATCCTGTAACTGGGTTGTAGTAAGACGTATGATTGTTTTTTATTTTATCCTTGTGAACATGTTGGGCAAATGTTGGTTTGATCAGTGGAACCAGCTGCATATCAGAATCATATAGGTTCTGTGGCTGTTCTAGATCTGGGCTGTCCTATTTGCATAACCTAATGTGGCTATATAAATTTAAATTTAGGCTGGGTGCCGTGGCTCATGCCTGTAATCTCAGCACTTTGGGAAGCTGAGGCAGGTGGATCACCTGAGGTCAGTAGTTCCAGACCAGCCTGGCCAACATGGTGAAACCCCCATCTCTACTAAAGAAATACAAAAAATTAGCCAGGCGTGGTGGCGGGTGCCAGTAATCCCAGTTTCTCAGGAGGCTGAGGCAGGAGAATCTCCTGAACCTGGGAGGTGGAGGTTGCAGTGAGCTGAGATTGCACTCCAGCCTGGGCAACAAGAGTGAAACTCCATTTCAAATTTAAAAAAAAGAAAAAAAAAGAAATGAAATTTATATTTAAGGTAGTTAAATGAAAAATAAGCATTAAGTTCTTCACCTACTGATTGGACAGTGCCAATATAGAATATTTCCAGCATCATGGAAAGTTTTATTGGACAGTGCTGCCCTAGAGATTCTGATTCTGTAGGTCTGGGGTGTTCCAGATTTGGCAGTCTCTCTAGAGATGACCTATATAGTTGGCAGAATTGTAACTACTTGATTCTTCAGGTTGTACCTATTAATTCCCCACATAACCCTTTGTTTCAGGCAGGCTGTTTGTTGGTGCTCTGTGAAAGTCCCTTACAACTTCCCTTCAGCCTCCCTTCGTCTTTTGCTGCTACCTGCTTTTGGTGGATGCTATTGGCTGTTTTTGTTTCTAAGCATCTGTTCTCCTTTCCTGCCTACCAGAGTGTAGACATGCAGTGCATAATTATGTTTTGGTCAACAATGGGCCAAATATATATGGCAGTGGTCCCAGAAGATTATAATAGCATATTTTTACGTACTCTTCAGATGTTTAGATATAAAAATACCATGTGTTACCACTGCCTACAGTATTCAGCACAGTTAAGATGCTGTACAGATTTGTAGCCCAGGAGCAGTAGGCTATACCATATAGCCTGAGTGTATATATACAATCTCTGTGTGTGTAAGTACACTATGATGTTCACATATGAAACTGCCTAACCATATATTTCTCAGAACATATTCCTGTCATTAAGTGACACATGACTATACTGACTTTCTTGAGATGTGTGTTGTCCCTCATAGCCAAGTGCCTGAGATGAAGCTGGCCTCATCCTCGGCTCCAGGGGTGCATCTGATTGGCGTAGGGAATGGACTTTATTTTTTAACTAACAGTGGTTGAGGAATGGGTTTGTAACCCAAATGACATGTGAGTAAGGATAGTCTGGAAGTAGGTAACCAGGAAGACTTTACTGACTGCTAAGAGAACCCTGAGAAGAGAAGGCTTCTTCTTCTGGACACTGTATAGAGTTGTGATACCTAGAACAGTTAAAGCCATCTGCTGTCAGCTTGAGGATAATACCATCCAGGAATATTAGAGCTGTCAGATGGAAAAAATTGAGTCCTTACATTGTTCAGTTGCTGAATAAATCAGCCCAGAAGTCTTTCCTTTTTCTGAAGTTATTGTGGAATGATAATACATTTTCTTTTATCTTTTTTTTTTTTGAGACAGAGTTTCACTCTTGTTGCCCAGGCTGGAGTGCAATGGCGCAGTCTCAGCTCACTGCAACCTCCGCCTCCCGGGTTCAAGCAGTTCTCCTGCCTCAACCTCCCGAGTAGCTAGGATTACAGGCACCTGCCACCATGCCCAGCTAATTTTTTGTATTTTTAGTAGAGATGAGGTTTCACCATGTTGGTCAGGCCGGTCTCAAACTCCTGACCTCAGGTGATCCACCCACCTCAGCCTCCCAAAGTGCTGGGATTACAGGCATGAGATGCTGCATCCGGCCTGTTTTTTCTTTTTTTAAGATGAGGTCTTGCTCTGCTGCCCAGGCTAGAGTGCAGTGACACCATCATGGCTGACTGCAGTCTCGACCTCTCAGGCTCAAGTGATCCTCCGACCACAGCCTCCCGAGCAGCTGGGACCACAGGTGTGTGCCACCATGCCCAGCTAAAAATTTGTGTACTAATAAGTTAAAAATTAGCTACTCAGGAGGCTGAGGTGGGAGGATTGCTTGAGCCCAGGAGGTTGCGGCTGTAGGGAGCCGTGATCGCACCACTGCACTCCAGCCTGGGCAACAGAGTGACCCTGTTTCAAAAATAGAAAAAAAATTTTGGAAAAAAATTAGATGGTTGCATCTATACTGAACAATTGTAGACTTTTTTCCTTATCATTTATTCCTTCCACAATATAGTGTAACAACTATGTACATAGCATTTACATTGAATTAGGTATTATAAGTAATCTAGAGATGACTTAAAGTATACAGGAGGATGTGTACAGTTTCTATGCAAATACTACACAATTTCATATAAGAGACTTGAGCATCTGTGGATTTTGTTATCCTGGAACCAATCTCCCACAAATACTGAGGGTTGACTGTACTTTTAGAATATGGCATCCAAACATGACTTCTTTGGTTCTGCTATAATCCTTAAATTGTTTGATTTCTTGGTCTTGTTTCTTCAACTTAATTACAAGTTCTTTAGAAGCTCAAACATCATAGGACCTTGTATATAAATAGCCAAGTATCTGTTTTTTCCCTTGCCCTTCTAAATCTGTGATTACATACATAGTATAAGCTTAGGGAAACATTTATTGGTCGACAATGCAGAAGTTAACTAAACTGATTTAACAGTCTTTGAAGGTGTTTGAAATAAAAATTTTATCATTTATTTTCTAGCTGTCACCACTGACTAAAGAAGAGAAAACTGCGGCAGAGCAATTCAAATCTCACATGCCAGATTTATGAAGAAATGGATCTGGAAAGGAAACTAACAGAGAAGAGCTTAATTCCAGAGAAATTTAGGAAGACGTTTTGTTAACCCTTGATGTCTAGAGATTGGGGGCTGGTGAAGGAGGTTTGGCTTCAATGACTGGATAATGATGTCTTTCATGAGAGAGACTATAAGGGCAGATAATATATGAATAAAGTTCAGCCAAAAGGGTCAAAGGAGAATAAAATGATTTAAATATATGTATACACGCATGCACACACACACTTAGTCTTGTAATTTCAGGCAAGAAAGTCTCAACACTATTTGCATCTGTTTTCTTTTTCTAAGTCATGATAATGTAGATGTTCTGGTCTATCATAAAAGAATGTTTATGTACATTTCAGTCATTCGATATGCAGCTTTGGAAATTATAGGTAAAATATTTGTATTACACATTATATATAATTTCATTTTGTAAATGTTGATTGCGCATGTGGCCACATTATTGTTGAGACTGCTTTTATGTGACCTGTAGTCTCCCACAAAACCTAAAGTAATAAGCTGGCTTTTCTGTGATAGCCACTTTTGCACATTTTTTTTCCCTATTTCCCTTGCCTGCTAACGTTGAGCAGCATGAACTTGCTTTCTGATGCTGTTTTAGACTGTCCCTGTTGTATTTCAATAATACCTTTGTTTTCCTTCAGCCTTTATTACTGTAATTGTTCATTCTACATGAAAGTTAAGAAACTGAAATTAGAAGAGCACTTACTGCTACTTGCCAGTTTTGTGAGTGTGTTATATGTGTCAATTTCCCTTTAAAATAACTATTTATTTTAAAATAACTATTGGCAATAAGGAAACTGTTCAAAGTAGAGGCAGATCTTGATACAAAGATGTTAATCACAGGGTTGTTTATGATAGCAATGTACATACACATTTGGCTGGTACTAGGTGAATAGGAAAATAAATCATGTTGATGTATACAATAAGAGGTCAAGTTGCCAATAAATTATTACTGTTAATGTTATGGGAAATGCTGAAACTATGCTAAGTGGGGGAGAGGGAAAGCAGGTATTGCAGTTTTGTAATGAAGATTGGGCTTTGGAGTCATATCTGAGATGTAAGTAGCAGGTTTTAAATTCTAGCTATGACCCTTAACTTCTGAGTGTCAGAATGTTTGGAGGGACAAGACAGTAAAGTGTTTTAATACAGGGTTCAGTATTTAGTAAGCCTTCAGTAAGTGATATTACATACATGTAATAAAAACTAAGCATTGAAAGGACTTGGAAAAATATATCAAATGTTCTGCAGGTTATAGAATTATACTTTTACGTAATTTTTAAATTTCAGTTATGAGCATGTTTGTCCATTAACAAACTTACAATAGCTGAAAAACAGGGTTGTGAGAACAGCTTCACTTAAAATTGTCCTGTCTAGTTTGAGTATTTCAAGAACAGAAAGCCTCCTTTTTTTTTTTTGAGATGGAGTCTCACTCTGTCGCTCAGGCTGGAGTGCAGTGGTACGCTCTCAGTTCACTGCAACTTCCGCCTCCCAGGTTCAAGCAATTCTCTGCCCCACCCTCCTGAGTAGCTGGGATTACAGGTGCCCGCCACCACGCCTGGCTAATTTTTTGTATTTTTAGTACAGATGGGTTTTCACCATCTTGGCCAGGCTGGTCTTGAACTCCTGATGGTGATCCACCCACCTCGGCCTCGCAAAGTGCTGGGATTACAGGAGTAAGTTACCATGCCCAGCCGCCTTTTTTTTAATTACAGAGAAATATGTTACACCTTAGTATCAGATGTTAATTTTCTTCAGTGTTCAGGCAATTAGTATTTAGAAAGTTCTTGTCATGAGATGGCTCTGGGATGTGATAATGATTATTGGGATTGAAAAAATGGTAGTATCATGGGGAGCTCATAATAAATTCTTATTATAATAGTATTAAAAGTGGTTTTGCTTTCAGTTAGGGAGAAAAATTAGATTGTACTATTTTTCCTCTATGATTTCCTTCAGTTATCTTCCAAATGTTATTTTTCCCCCACAGCCCCCTTAACATTGTTCTCTATGCACTTCTCAATACATTTTCATTGGTTTCTCAAGCCTCTTTGTGGATGACTCCTAATACAACTTCTTCCTCTAGCTCTAGATCCATATTTCCAATAAAATCCCCTACCTGAATATTGAAATTAAACATGTCCAGAATACTTACTGATTTTACTGTTAATAGCCACTATTCTGTTGTCTGAAATTAAAACCTGTATAACTAACTTGCATCCCTTTATCTTCTTAGTCAATAAAACCTACAATTCTCTCTCTAAAATGGTCATGGTATACAACCTTCACATTATCTTCACACCTCCTTAATTTGGATCTTTTGTTTCTTGTCTGGATTATAATTGTTTTATCCTATGTGACTATAGTGTTTTTATGTCTTAAGTTATAAATAATACATGTTTAAGAATTTAAATATCACAGGCATGGCCGGGCATGGTGGTTCACGCCTGTAACCCCAGTACTTTGGGAGGTCGAGGCGGGAGGATCACAAGGTCAAGAGATCGAGACCATCCTGGCCAACATGGTGAAACCCCGCCGCTACTAAAAATACAAAAATTAGCTGGGCGTGGTGGCATGCGCCTGTAGTCCCAGCTACTCGGGAGGCTGAGGCAGGGGAGTCACTTGAACCCGGGAGATGGAGGTTGCAGTAAGCTGAGATCGCACCATTGTACGCTGGCTTGGTGACAAAGTGAGACTCCGTCTCAAAAAAAACCCAAAAAAACAACAACAACAAAAAAAAAAACAGGCATGTAAATTCTCTAGAGGTAATCTGCAAATAATTTCTTCAGGCATTTCTACATGTATACAAATTAAAAAAATTTTTTTCAACAAAAGTAGGTTGATACTGTGCCTTGTACTGCTGCTGTACTTAATTTTTTTTCATTTCATTATTTTATTTGAGACAGGGTCTCACTCTGTCACCCACGCTAGAGTGCAGTGGCGCTATCATGGCTCACTGTAGCTAGACTCTAGGGCTCAAGCAATCCTCCGGCCTCAGCCTCCCAAGTAGCTGAGACACAGGTGCATGCCACCAACCCCTGCTAATTTTTGTATATTTTGTAGAGACTGGGTTTCATCATGTTGCCCAGGCTGGTCTCCAACTCCTGAGCTCAAGAGATCTGCCAGCCTCAGCTTCCCAAAGTCCTGGGATACGTGAGCCACTGCGCCCAGTCTTCAATTCTAATATATTTTTGTTATGTCACACATCCACCCTTCTTTTCAACAGCATACCTTTTTTTTTTTTTTTTAGACAGGATCTGGCTCTGTTGCCCAAGGCATAGTGCAGTGGCGTGATCTTGGATCACTGCAGCCTCAAACTCCTGGGCTCCAGTGATTCTTCCATCTCAGCCTCCAGAGTAGCTGGGACCACAGGTGTGCACCACCATGCCCCCAGCTAAATATATAATCATTTTTATCAGTTCCTTATTGATAGACATTTAAGCTCTATAACAGCAAGTTATACAAATAATATAACAAGTTGTAAAACATTAAGTTATTTAAGGATATATATGAAGTTAGGAGATTTTTCTTGTGGGGAGGACAGCAAGGTCAGCCTTTAAGGGATTCTGGTGGAGCAGACCATTGGCTCCCAAACCCCAGGGACTGGCAATCGATGTGAGTTTAGCATCTTGTCAACTAAATTATTTATTTTGCTCAAGTTATCCTTTTTGCTTGCAACCAACGGCCTCTAATCAGTTGTACAGTTTTTTTTTTTTTTTTTTGAGATGGAGTCTCGCTCTGTCGCCCAGGCTGGAGTGCGGTGGCCTGATCTCCACTCACTGCAAGCTCCGCCTCCCGGGTTCACGCCATTCTCCTGCCTCAGCCTCCCGAGTAGCTGGGACTACAGGCGCCCGCCACCGTGCCCGGCTAATTTTTGTATTTTTAGTAGAGACAGGGTTTCACCGTGTTAGTCAGGATGGTCTCGATCTCCTGACCTCATGATCCGCCCGTCTCCGCCTCCCAAAGGGCTGGGATTACAGGCGTGAGCCACCGCACCCGGCCAGTTGTACAGGTTTCTAACTGTTCGATATTATGAATTAGTGCAATAAGTCCTTCAACATTTTTGGATTCTTCGGCAAACATATAAGAATCTATCTTACTATTTACCATATAAGTATTGCAATTTGTCTTATTTGTCTTCTATACTGCTCCTTGAGAGCAAGGCCCACTCACTTCTCATTACTCTGAGTCCCAAGTACAGCACTGCATTCTTTTTTTTTTTTTGAGACGGAGTTTCACTCTTGTTGCCCAGGCTGGAGTTTAATGGTGCGATCTCAGCTCATCGCAACCTCCGCCTCCCAGGTTCAAGCGATTCTCCTGCCTCAGCCTCCCTAGTAGCTGGGATTACAGGCATGCGCCACCACACCCGGCTAATTTTGTATTTTTAGTAGAGATGGGGTTTCTCCATGTTGGTCAGGCTGGTCTCGAACTCCCAACCTCAGGTGATCCGCCCGCCTCGACCTCCCTAAGTGCTAGGATTACAGGCATGAGCCACTACGCCCGGCCTAGCATTGCATTCTATAATTATTTTAAGTAAAATTGTCATAACATAAAATCAACCATCAACCATTTAAAAATGTACAACTGAGGGCATTTTCGTAAAAATAGCGTTATACAACCATCAGCTCCATGTAGTTCAAAGACCACAAATAATTCTTACTGAAAGCATTTTTCAGTCTCAGATTAATCTTTCTAAATTATATCTTGTTCATGACCCACGTAGTTAAATTGTTGTTACCCACCACCTATAAGCCTAAATGCCTGATATTCAAGAACTTGTTTCTTGATTATTAGTGATTCTCTACATGTGCCCTCCAGGTCGGTTAAGTATAATTAGTTGTTTGCAATAAATACAGGAACAATTAAACTCAAATTATGAATTTGCTGTGCCCTCTTTGTCTCACACACCTTCAATTCTTGCAATCTTTACACATCTCTTCTGGCAGGAAATTGTAGAAAGCAGATCCCATTTATAGGAAAGATGAATATCGCTGATACCCTTTCAATAGTCCCACTGCGACAACTTACTTATGCGGCAAGAATGAAGTGTGGGATGTGGGAATGAAGTCTTCACAGTGTGTGGTCCCGTTCACTCACCACCGAAATGAGAAATGACACCTCTTCAGGCTTCACAGTCTGGAGCCTTCTAACTCAATTTGCTTTGGTAGGTGGAACCCAAGTCCTACAAACCTTAGACTCTTTTTTCCAGAGAGAACCACTAACCACTAACCCTGTGCACCAGGGTTTCTCAAAGTGCGGGCCACAGACCACCTGCTACCGAATCACACACAATGTTGGGTGAAAACGCGGATGGCCTGGGCCCCACCCTAAAATCTCAAAGTCCGAATACCCAGGGGTGTGGCTCCGAAGGCTGCGCTTTCCACTAGTGCGCCAGGTGGCTCCGTCTTTGGCGCGCAAGTTTGAGAGCCGTGGGGCCCCGCCCTCCACCGAGGTGGGCGGGGCGTAGCGGAGCCCCACGCTCAGACCGCCTACGCAGGCTGGGGCAGGAGGCACGCAACCCTGAGGTACCGAGTCGCCAAGTCTCGTGTGCGCCCCGCAACGCGGGAACTAGGCGAACCTTCCACGCTCCTCCCCTCTCTCCTCCCGCAGCGTCCTAAGCGCATGCGCTTCGCGGCTTCTCTCGCCTCCGCGCCCCCAGCTGTCCTGGTTACAGTTGGTGTTTGCGAATTCTCAGCGGCGCCTTCTTCGCCAAACTCCAGCGGCGGTTCCATACGCGCGCGCCCGCGTCACGTGGGCCGAGATTCCCTTGCGGCTGCTGGCCGGCGGGTGAGCCCGGAGAAAGGAGCCGCGGCCACTGCTCGCCCTACCTCTGCGCCCGGGGGCGGGCGCGCCGGTAAAAATGGCGAAATGCGGGTAGTCGGCGCTGGACCTAAAGCGATGGGGCACGCAGGTGGGGCGGTTGTCGGAGCCCCCTGACGTGGGCGCCGGGCTTCTCTCGGTGATTTGATCTGGCGACCTCGGGCCGGCGCCTGAGGTCAGACTACGGAGCCCGCGGGTCGCCAACGGCCTCGCCGAGAGCTGGAGGCAATGGATGAACAGAGCGTGGAGGTGAGGGGGTTGTGAGGGTGGTGGTTAGTCCCCGCCCCCACCCGATGAGCGGTTTTTATTCGGGGAGCCGTGCCCATGTCCTCCCTCCGGTAGGGCACCCCTACCCCACACCCCTGCCGCTGTGGAGAGGGCTGGCCCTGTACCAAGGACGCCGTTCTCATTCTGCAGCGCTGCGGGTGTCTTGTGCTCACTGTTCCGCAGTCAGGTGGTGCGTATCCTGGAGTTTTCAAGGATGTCTTGGCACAGGTACTCATCCCCACCGGTATTTACAAACTGCATCCTGTTCCGAGCAAAACTGCAGATTCATCAAATGGACGTACCCTGCCACTCGCCACCAGTCCTTGCGAGTTCTTGATGTGATCTAACTCTCCTTCCAAATGGATAATCATCTTCCCGTCTCAGTGGCACATTTTGCAAGCTTCTGCCCTTCCTTCCTAGATTGAATCAGCATATATTATCTCATGTGTAGTTTCCAGAACAAACTGTTGTTTTTATAACTGATTCTTGTAAGCTGTGAGTTAAAATAGTTGGGATATATAGGATATGTAAGTAAAGGCTAGGAATATTTTTTAAAAGATTGTTTATTGAACTTAATTGTATAATCATTATCAAATTTTGAACCTTTCAGATACTGAAATAGGAAATCCTTGCTTTTTAGTAAGAGGTAACCATGTTATGGATATTCCACTTGAAACTAGTCATTCTGTAGTCTTGTTGTCCACCCCGTTGCAGGTTACAGAATCTGCATCTCCCAGGTTCTTTCTGGCCCTACAGAGTCATGATAAGATTCACGAGTAATTTTCTCCTTAATTCCTCATGTAAAGTATTATAAAGGTTTTGTAAACTTACCTTGGTTTTAGGAGGGTTTAATTCTAGAATGGAGTGAAAGTAAATGTCAGTACTATAAAAACAAAGTATACAATAAGAATACCTTTTAATTGTACCTTTTTTCTTGTTAAAAACTTTTCAGTTACTTCTTAAATTGATTAAACTGAGACTTGCAAAGATAATACTGTTTCTTGTATTTACATATTTTTGTTGTTGTTGTTCCCAAGATTGCTTTGAACTACCGTCAGCGTTTTCAGTTGGGGCAGAATCTCAGGTTCAAATAAGTAGCTAGTCGGTTTTAACATCAGGGCAGCAATTCAGATTTCTGGATTCTTAATTCATTTTTTTCTGGATCACAGTACACTGCCTTTAGGATAAGTGTCTTTTTAAACTTCTTTTTCCTCTAAATTATAAAATCAGTTTATACCTTTTGGGGAAATTGCAGAAAAAGTTAAAAAGTTCATGTTGTGTATTCAGTCATATAGTCTGCCTTTTTTCTTTTTTTTTTTGAGACTGAGTCTCACTCTGTCACCCAGTCTGGAGTGCAGTGGCACCCTCTCTGCTCAATGCAACCTCCGCCTCCCAGGTTCAAGCGATTCTCCTGCCTCAGCCTCCTGAGTAGCTGGGATTACAGGCGCACACCACCACGCCCGGCTAATTTTTGTATTTTTAGTAGAGACGGGATTTCACCATTTTGACCAGACTGGTCTTGAACTCCTGACCTCAAGTGATCTACCTGCATCGGCCTCCCAAAGTGCTGGGATTACAGTCATGAACCATTGTGCCTGGGCCTTTTTTCCTTGCTGTTGTACATTATATGCATTTTTCTGTATCATTAGGTGAAGAACCATTTCTAGTGACTGTAATCTTTGTGTAACTGCCGTAATTTACTTAATATTTGGACATTTGGGCTGTACCTAGATTCTTGCCATTATAATTACTGCTTCAGTGAAAATTTTTCTGCATAAGTCTGTGTTTACATTTCCTATATTTTCCTTAGAATAGAATCATCATGAAGCTTAGAAAAATGGAAGTACATTTTCCAGATATTTTGAGGTACTCTGGACCTTGACCAACCAAATCCTGATATGGAATATAGTTAAAATAGAGATATCAGCCCAAAATAAATGTAAATGTTGAGTTGTTTTGAGCTTGCCTTTTACTCTTGATTCAGTAGCCTAAACTGATGGATCTTACATCTTTTATTGTTTTCAGAGCATTGCTGAGGTTTTCCGATGTTTCATTTGTATGGAGAAATTGCGGGATGCACGCCTGTGTCCTCATTGCTCCAAGCTGTGTTGTTTCAGCTGTATTAGGGTAAGTTGTATTTCTTTTTACATGTAACTAGTATATATAGTATATATTGTAAGGATTAACCATTTCCGTTTTCTTTTTATTTTACATTTGTTTGCCCTAAAGTGCTTGCTTGCATTGTGCTTGGGGTTGAGGAATACTAAGGTAAATGACAAATTGCCTGCCTTGAAGGAGCCTAAATCTAATTGAGGGAATAGAGTTTAGAATGTTTATATTGAAGAATGTGTGGTGTCATAAAGAGACACTAAAGAAGTGCTGTGGGGCTCAGAAGATTACTGGTTTATATGCGTTTGGTGAGTAAGATGGAGAAAAGTGTTTAATCTTAAACAGTTGCAAGACACTGTAGAGATAAATATAATCTAGTGGCTTTAAAACTTTAGTGTTGGCACTTTGGGAGGCCAAGATGGGTGGATGACAACGTCAAGAGATCGAGACTTGGCCGGGCGCGGTGGCTCAAGCCTGTAATCCCAGCACTTTGGGAGGCCGAGACGGGCGGATCACAAGGTCAGGAGATCGAGACCATCCTGGCTAACACGGCGAAACCCCGTCTCTACTAAAAATACAAAAAGCTAGCCGGGCAAGGTGGCGGGCGCCTGTAGTCCCAGCTACTTGGGAGGCTGAGGCAGGAGAATGGCTTAAACCCGGGAGGCCCAGCTTGCAGTGAGCTGAGATCCGGCCACTGCACTCCAGCCTCTGTGACAGAGTGAGACTCCGTCTCAAAAAAAAAAAAAAAAGAGATGGAGACCATCCTGGCCAACATGGTGAAACCCTGTCTCTACTAAAAATACAAAAATTAGCTGGGCGTGGTGGCATGCGCCTGTGTCCCAGCTACCCGTGAGGCTGAAGCAGGAGAATCACTTGAACCTGGTGGGGGCAGAGGTTGCAGTGAGCCGAGATAGCGCCACTGCACTCTAGGCTGGCGACAAAGTGAGACTTCGTCTCAAAAAAAAAAAAAAAAACAAAATTTGAATGTTGGCTGGGAGTGGTGGCCCAGGCCTGTGATCCCAGCACTTTGGGAGGCCGAGGCGGGCGGATCATGGGGTCAGGAGTTCGAGACCAGCCTGACCAACATGGTGAAACCCCATCTCTACTAAAAATACAAAAATTAGCTGAGTGTGGTGGTGTGTGCCTGTAATCCCAGCTACTGTGGAGGCTGAGGCAGGAGAATTGCTTGAACCCAGGAGGCAGAGGTTGCAGTGAGCCGAGATCATGCCAGTGCACTCCAGCCTGGGCGACAGAGCGAGACTGTGTCTCAAAAAAACAAAAAAACATTATGAGGAAGTTTGGTTGTGTGTGCCAACGTCCAATAGCACATCTACAGAGTATAATTGAAAACTGCCTTGTTCACAGTCCTCTTCAATTATTTTCCTGAGAAAAGCAAAGAAGTCACATGCTCTTCACCTCAAACTTTCTGTTCGGCTGCGCGCGGTAGCTCACGCCTGTAATGCCAGCATTTTGGGAGGGTGAGGTGGGTGGATCACCTGAGGTCAGGAGTTCAAGAGCAGCCTGACCAATATGGTGAAACCCTGTCTCTACTAAAAATACAAAAATTAGCCGGGCATGGTGGCATGTGCCTGTAGTCCCAGCTACTCAAGAGGCTGAGACAGGAGAATCACTTGAACCCGGGAGGCAGAGGTTGCAGTGAGCCACTGCACTCCAACCTGGCGACACAGCGAGACTTCATCTCAAAAAAAAAAAAAGAAAAGAAAATTTCTGTTTCCTTATTCTTGCCTAAGGAAGATAAATATGCCTTTGTCAAGAGTAGTATTGGTAACACTTAAATCATTTTTTTCTAGTCACACAGCTCACAATTGATGGTACTGGATTTGTACGCATTAAGTTCAATAACTCTATAGCCTTTTCTTTGTCACTGCACCATGTGCAGAAGACCAAGTTAAATATGATGTTAGTTTTCATACTCCTAAAACTAAGAGATTCATTCTTTCTTGGCCTTCTTTCCTCAGCTGTAGAATTCAGATAGGATTTGCTTTACAGGGTGGTTGTGGCATTAAATGAGATAACCTAAGAAGTAATTAAGAAATTATAAAATACTGTATCTACTTGTTTGTAAGGTGTTGAGTTGTTAAAATAGCAACTAATACACATTAACACTTACCTATGTTTTAATAAACAGTGAAACTGATGCTAGAGAGATTAAGTAATTGACCTCCATTACTATAGTTAAGTAAGTGGTGGAATCTGGATCTGGGCTGATTTTTTCGATGAAGGTCCCATATGCTTATGGTGTTTAGTTGTTACCTTATGCCTCATTGATTCTGTATTTTTTCATTATTACATCTTCTTCCTCCTGCCCCTTAAATGCATTTATTTCTTAATTTCTTAAGATCTTGTTGCTTCGTTCTCTACTCTGAGGTTTCTGGGAGTATTCATCTACTTTGGGAAATCTGATTTACTTTAGCAGCTTTAGCTATCATCTCTGTGCATGGCTCCTAAATCTGTTCCTTCGACACTAACTTGTGGATGTCTTGTCTTGTTGTCCTTCTAGCATCTTGAACTTTGTTGAAGATCAAATTATTTGTGTTATTTTCTCAAACCAACTCTAAGTTCATTCTTTTTGTTCTGTTCTACCAGTCAAACTGGAAACTTTATACAATGATTTTTTTATTTTTTATTTTTATTTTTTTGAGATGGAGTCTCGCTCTGTTGCCCAGGCTAAAGTGCAGTGGCGTGATCTTGGGTCACTGCAACCTCCACCTCTCAGGTTCAAGCGATTCTCCTGCCTCAGCCTCCCGAGTTGCTGGGAGTATAGGTGCACTCCACCATGCCCAGCTGTTTGTGTGTGTGTGTGTGTGTGTGTGTGTGTGTGTGTGTATATATATATATTTTTTTTTTTTTTTTTGGTAGAAATGGGGTTTCACTGTGTTGCCCAGGCTGGTCTTGAACTCCTGACCTCAACTGATCTACCCTCCTTGGCCTCCCAAAGTGCTGGAATTACTAGCATGAGCCACCGTGCCTGGGCTATACCAATGATTTTTAAGTGCAATTAGTTATTATCTCCCGGTTTCACTTATGTTTGTCTTACCTTTCTATTTTTATCATTAGCATGCTAATAGAGAAGTATGAACATTGGTTACCTCATGCTTAGATTATTTAATTACTTTCTATCTGATCTCTCAGGTTTGAGTCTTTTCTTATTTCCAGTCCATTTTCTGTCCTGCTGCTATATTAATATTTTTCATTGGTGTCTTTTTTTTCCCAGAAGCCTCAGAAATTTATTACATAAAGGATAAAGTCCACGAGTGTTAGCCTTGTGTTCAGACCGTCCAGATCTGGTTCTGACCTTTCTTTCTAGGGCTGTCTTGGTTCCTGAATGCACTGATCATTTGTTCATTCATTCAGCAAATATTGTTTGCCTACTTGTTTTCAAGCCAGTCATTTTTTATTAGGTATAATGGACATACAATAAACTACACATATTTAAAGTGTACAGTTTTTTGTTTGTTTTGTTCTTTTTTTTTTTTTTTTTTTGTGAGATGGCGTTTCGCTCTTGTTGCCCAGCCTGGAGTGCAATGATGCGATCTCCCCTCACTGCAACCTCCATCTCCTGGGTTCAAGTGATTCTCCTGCCTCAGCCTTCCAAGCAGCTGGGATTATAGGCATGCATCACCACGCCTGGCTAATTTTGTATTTTTAGCAGAAACAGGGTTTCACCATGTTGGTCAGGTTGGTCTCAAACTCCTGACCTCAGGTGATCTACCCACCTCAGCCTCCCAAAGTGCTAGGATTATAGATGTGAGTCACTGCGCCTGGCCAAGTGTACAGTTTTGACATATATATCCTCTTGTGAGACTATCACTGCAGCCAAGTTAGTGAATGTATCTGTCATCCCCAAAACTTTCCTTGTGCCTCTTGGTAATTCCTCCCTCTACTTACCTTGTCCCCAGGCAACCACTGATCTGCTTTCTGTCGCAATAGATAGGTTTGCTTCAGAGATAAGGGGGATGGAAAAAGAGGAAAAAGATAAGTTTGCATGCTCCGGAATTTTACACAAATGAAAATCATACAATACATACTTTTAGGGATCTGGCTTTTTTCACTCAGCAAAAATACTGTGTGTATCAGTAGTATTCCTTTTTATTGCTAAGTAGTATTCCATTGTATGTATTTACCACAATTTGTTTATGCATTCACCTATTGATGGACATATGGCATGTTTACAGTTTTTGCTATTACAGTGAAAATTGCTGCGAACATTCGTGTACAAGAAGCTTTCTTTTCTCTTGGGTAAATAATTAGAAATGGAATGGATAGAGATTATATGGTAGATGTGTGTTTAACATTTTGAAAATTGCCCAGCTATCTTCTAAAATACTTATATCTGAGAGCTAAACAACGAGCATACGTGGACATAAAGGGGGAAATGCTAGACACCAGAACTTCAAAAGAGGGAGAGGAGAAGAGGGATGAAGGTTAAATTAAAAAAAGGATTGGGAGACCGAAGCGGGCGGATCACCTGAATTCGGGAGTTCGAGACCAGCTTGACCAACATGGAAAACCCCGTCTCTAATAAAAATACAAAATTAACCAGGCGTGGTGGTGCATGCCTGTAATCCCAGCTACTCAGGAGGCTGAGGCAGGAGAATCTCTTGAATCCGGAAGGTGGAGGTTGCATTGAGCTGAGATCGTGCCATTGTACTCCAGCCTTGGCAACAAGAGCAAAACTCTGTCTCAGAGAAAAAAAAAGGAAATAGTTACATTCTCACCAGCAGTGAATGAGAGTTCCAATTCCACCACATTAATACTAGCAGTTGGTATGTTCGGTTTTGTGAATTTTAGCCATTCTCGGGGTATGTAGCCATTCTTAGAGGTATCTCCTTGTTTTAGTTAGCGTTTCTCTGTTGAGTAATGATGTTAGCATCTTTTCCAGGAGTTATTTACCATCCATATGTTGTCTTTGGTAAGGGGTCTGTTCAGTGCCCCCCATTTTGTGCTAAATAAATATAACAAAATTTCCATTTTACCCATATTTCAGGGTACAGTTCAGTGTCTTTAATTACATCCATGATGTTGTACAACCATATCACTGTTTCCAAAACCTTTCATCACCCCAAACAGAAAGTCTGTACCCATTAAAAATAAACATAAGTAAACATAGAAAAGGTATATTAAAAATACAGTATAAAAGATAAAAAATAGTACACCTATGTAGGGCAGCTCCATTCTAATCTTATGAGAGTACTGTAGTATATACGGTCCATCATTTACCCATACATCTTTATGTGACACATGACTATATACCACCTTTCGTTTATCCTTTTTTTTTTTTTTTTTTTTAAGACAGTGTCTTCTCTGTCGCCAAGCTGGAGCTGGAGTGCAGTGGCGCGATCTCGGCTCACTGCACCCTCCACCTCTCTCCCAGGTTCAAGCGAGTCTCCAGCCTCAGCCTCCTAAGTAGCTGGGACTACAGGCGTGTGCCACCACACCCAGCTAATTTTTGTGTTTTTAGTAGAGATGGGGTTTCACCATGTTGGCCAGGATGGTGTTGATCTCTTGACCTGGTGATCCACCCTCCTTGACCTCCCAAAGTGCTGAGATTACAGGCATTGAGCCACCGCGCCCAGCCTATTTATCCATTTTTATCTCTTGATATACACTTGGGTTGTTTTCACCTTTTGGGTATTGTTAATATTTCTGTTGTTAACAATTATCTGTTTGAGTTCCTGCTTTCATTTCTTTTGAATATATATCTAGGAGTGAAATTGCTAGATCATATGGTATTCTGTTTAACTTTTTTTTTTTTTTTTTTAATTGTGGTAAAATATACCTAATGTAAGATTAACCCTTTTTTTTTTTTTTTAAATGAGACAGTGTCTCACTCTGTTACCCACGTTGGAGCTCAGTGACACAGTCATGGCTCACTGCAGCCTCAATCTCTTGGGCTTGAGCAGTTGGCCTGCTTCACACTCTTGAGTAGCTGGGACCACAAGTGTGTGCCATTGTGCCTGGTTAATTTTTTTATTTTTTGTAGAGACAGGGTTTCACTTTGTTGACCAAGTTGGCCTCAGACTCCTGGGCTCAAATGATCTGCCTGCCTTGGCCTCCCAAGTGCTAGGATTACAGATGTGAGCCACTTGGCTCAGTCACATTTACGATTTTAACTGTATTTTTAAGAGTACAGTTTAGTGGCATTAAGTACATTCACATTGTTGTGCAGCCATCACCACTATCCACCTTTAGTACCTTTTCATCATCCCAAACTGAAACTCTGTACTTGATAAACAATAAATTCTCATTATTCTCTTCCCTCTAGCCCCGTTAACCATTATTCTACCTTTTATCTTTACACTGACTGTTCTAAGTACCTCATATACATGGAATCATAAAATATTTGTGTTTATTTCTACCTCTGTATTCTGTTCTGTTAGTCTCTATTTCTGTTCTTATGGTAGTACCACACTGCTTTGATTACTGTAGCTTTGTAGTAAGTTTTAAAATTAGTGTGAGTCCTCCAACTTTTTCTTTTTCAAGATAGTTTTAGCTATTTGGCATCCCTTGAGATTCCATGTGAATTTTAAATGCATTTTTGTACCAATATAAAAAAGCACCATTGGAGTTTTAGTAGGGATTACATTGATTCTGTACATGCCTTTGAGTAGTATTGCTGTCCTAAAAATATTAAATCTTATGATCCTTGAACATGGGTGTCTTTCCATTTATTTAGGACTTCTCTAACTTCTTTCAGCAGTGTATTGTAGTTTTGCATGTATAAGTCTTTCTTTCTTTTTCTTTTTTATTTTTTTGAGACAGGATCTTGCTGTCACCCAGGCTGGAGTGCAGTGATGTGATCATGGCTCACTGCAGCCTCAACTTCCTGGGTTCAAGCAGTCCTCTTGTCTTGGCCTCCCAGTGCTGGGATTATAGGTGTAAACCACCACACTCAGCCTCTGTGTATGTCTTTCAAATTCTTGCTTCGTTTTTTTCCTAAGCATTTTATTCCTTTTGATGCTGTTGCAAATGTGTTATTTTCTTAATTTCCTTTTTTGATTGTTCATTGCAAGCTTATAGAAATGCCATTGTTTTTTGTGTGTTTATTTTGTATCCTGTAACTGCTGCATTTATTGGCTTTAACAATATTTTGTGGACTCTTCAGGGATTTTTACAGATAAGATCATGTCATCTGCAAAAAGATAATTTCACTTCTTTTTTAATTAGGATACTTTTTATTTCTTTATTTGCCTAAGTACTGTGGCTGGAATTTTTAGTACCTGTATTATGTTGAATAGAGATTGTAAAAGCTGGCATCCTTGTCTTTTTCCTGATCTTAAGGGGAATTTTTCCTGATCTTAAGGGGAAGAGTTAAAAGCCTTTGAATCGTTGACTATGATTTTTATGAGTTTTTATATATGGCCTTTATCAAGTTGAGGAAGTTCCCTTCTATTTCTGTCTATTGAGTATTTTTGTCATGAAAGGATATTGGATTTTGTCAGATGCCTTTTCTGTATAATTGAGATGATCATAGTGGGGGTTTTCCATGAAGTGGTTTATTACATTGAATGATTTTTATAGTTGAACCATCTTTGTATTCTAGGAATAAATCCCACTTGGCCACAGTGTATAGTCTTTTAAATATTCTGTTGAATTAGTTTTATTAGGATTTTGTTGAGGATTTACCTAGCACAGTTTCTCTAGTAAATGTCTTAAACTCCCAGAGCAATATATATACATTAAAATTTTTCACATAGCATTATGAATGAGGATACACAGTGCATGTCAATGTGATATCTCTGAGTATATTCTGAAGAAATGGAAGGAATTTAATAAATATTTGTATTTTAAATTAATTTCAAATGCAGGATTAGGTGTTGGAAGTAGTATTTAATCAATCATGAACCCATGATCTAAGATTTTTAATGATTGCTGTAATTAATGTTTCTCAAAGAGCTTGTTTTCTGTAACAAAGTTGATTTTTTTTTTTTGAGACAGAATCTCACTGTCAGCCAGGCTGTAGTGCAGTGGCACAATCTCAGCTCACTGTAACCTTCGCTTCCTGGGTTCAAGCGATTGTCCTGCCTCAGCCTCCCGAGTAGCTGGGATTGCAGGCAACCACCACCATGCCCGACTAATTTTTATATTTTTAGTAGAGTTGGGGTTTCTTTTTTTTTTTTTTTTTGTTTTTTTGAGACGGAGTCTCACTCTGTGGCCCAGGCTGGAGTGTAGTGGCCGGATCCTGGCTCACTGCAAGCTCCGCCTCCTGGGTTCACGCCATTCTCCTGCCTCAGCCTCCTGAGTAGCTGGGACTACAGGCGCCCGCCACCTCGCCCAGCTAGTTTTTTGTATTTTTTAGTAGAGGCGGGGTTTCACTGTGTTAGCCAGGATGGTCTTGATCTCCTGACCTTGTGATCCGCCCGTCTCGGCCTCCCAAAGTGCTGGGATTACAGGCTTGAGCCACCGCGCCCGGCCTAGAGTTGGGGTTTCACCATGTTTCCCAGGCTGGTCTCGAACTCCAGACCCCAGGTGATCCACCCACCTCGGCCTCCCAAAGTGTTGGGATTACAGGCGTGAGCCACCATGCCCGGCTGATGTTTTTTTTAAAACTCTCTCTTTTTGGTCTGCCGTTACACTAACTAATTTTATTTACCATCTGGCTTATTTAGTTCTGTATACTAGATAATTAATATATACAATCTTTATGATAATTACTCATTCTTACAAGTTTTTGGAGATGAACAAAGGGACTGCTTTTCCCTTTCTCTGGTAGACACACCATAAGAAGTGGACTTTGGTTGTAGTTTAGTGGTATAGATGTTTGTAAGAAACTATTTTAGGTTGGGCGCCGTGGCTCATCCCTGTAGTCCCAGCACTTTGGGAGGCCAAAGGCGGAGGACTGTTTGAGCCCAGGACTTCAAGACCAGCCTGAGCAACATGGCAGGATCCCATCTCTGCAAAAATTAAAAAATTAGCTGGATGTAGTGGGCACATCTGTAGCCCCAGCTACTTCTGAGGGTCAGGTGGGAGGACCTCTTGAGACCAAGAGGTTGAGGCTGCAGTGAGCTGTGTTTGGGCCACTGCACTCCTGCGTGAGCGACAGATTGTGACTTGTCTCAAAAACAAAAACCCAGACAGTATTTAGCATGTTTTTGTATGTATATATAGTTTGCCTCAAGCAATACATTAGGGGATGTAGAAAATTTTGTATGCTTTCACAAGGCATCTGAGATCCTCTGTAATCTGCCTCCTAGTTTCCTTGCAGTTTTGAGCTATTTGGGAATAAAGGTTCTTTGTTAACAAATTTCCTATTTACTGCCTGTTTTCTCTTATAGCTAAAACTATTTAAATAAGTGTTTTCCACTCCATATCTCTGCAACCTCGCTGTCTACTTACCCTTCAGCACATTCTAACTTGATTTTAGTTCTTCCACACTACTCACATGGCTCCTGCAGGGTGTAGACTCAATTTTGCTAAATCCAGTGAACATTTCATTGGCCTTATCTTTCCTTCTCAGAGCATCAGCACAAATTACTTTATCTGTTTTTCTTGAAACATTATCTTCTTTGGTATTTTTGCCGTAATAGCTATACCATCCTCCTAGTAACTTAATGGTCTATGGATTTTTTTTTTTTTTTTTTTTTTAAAGAGACTGAGTCTTGCTCTGTTATCCAGGCTAGAGACAGTGGCATGATCATGGCTCACTGCAGCCCCGACCTCTGGATTCAATTGATCCTCCCACCTCAGCCTCCTGAGGAGTAGCTGGGACTACAGACATGCCCACCATGCCTGGCTAATTTTTAAGTTTATTGTAGAGATGGTATCTTGCTGTGTGACCTAGACTGGTCTGGACTTCCTGGCCTTAAGCAATCCTCCCACCTTGGCCTGCCAAAGTGCTGAGATTAAAGGTGTGAGCCACCACATTCGACTGGTCCATGACTTTTAACACTACCTCTAGACTTAACACTTCACAACTTTATCTTTTCAGTCCTGCCCTTTTTCTTGCCTCTAGTATCTAACTACCCTTGTTTGGACTTGTAGTATGCATTTCAAATATATTATCTCTATAAGAGGTGTTTTTTTATTTTTTCCATGCCAAATCTGTTTCTTTTCCAGTCAGGAACCTAGTTTTTTATCCAAAAACCTAGTTCACTTTAATCGTCCTTTTTCCTCACATCCAGTAGTAATTGAACTATAAATGTTAGCAGCCATTTTTTTTTTTTTTTTGAGACGGAGTCTTGCTCTGTCGCCAGGCTGGAGTGCAGTGGCCGGATCTCAGCTCACTGCAAGTTCCTCCTCCCGGGTTTACGCCTTTCTCCTGCCTCAGCCTCCTGAGTAGCTGGGACTACAGGTGCCCGCCACCTCGCACGGCTACTTTTTTGTATTTTTAAGTAGAGACGGGGTTTCACCGGGTTAGCCAGGATGGTCTGGATCTCCTGACCTTGTGATCCGCCCGTCTCGGCCTCCCAAAGTGCTGGGATTACAGGCTTGAGCCACCGCGCCTGGCAAGCAGCCATTTTTTTAAAGATTATCTTATTATTGCTAACAGCTTCTCTAACCGTTACAGCAGTTTTGCAGGGTAGGTATGTTGATTCTCTTGTTGCATGTGAGGAGACGAGGTCAGTCACTTGTCCAATGTCATGTGGTCCGTAAGTGCCAGAGCTGGGAATCAGACACAGATCTAAAGATTGTGATTCTTCCAGTTTAATGATGGAGAGAAAATAATTTTTAATTTTAATTTTATTGTATGTTTATAATTTTTAAATTGAATGAGGGGAAATACTCTAAACATATTTAACATTATGCATTAATATTGTACCACTGGTTGGTTGGTTTTGGTTTGAGAGAAACATTGGTTTTCTCAGAGTATTAACATTGTCATATTTATTTTGTAATTAAATTAGATTGTGGAGGCTGAGTAATCTCATCCCTATATGCCTGTAATCCCAGCACTTTGGGAGGCTCAGGTGGGTGGATCACTTGAGGTCAGAGCTGGAGACCAGCCTAGCCAACATAGGAAAACCCTGTCTAACAAAATGCAGAAACCATCTGGTTGCGGCGATGCATGCCTGTAATCCCAGCTACTCGGGAGGCTGAGGCACGAGAATTGCTTGAACCTGGGAGGCAGAGGTTGCAGTGAGTTGAGATGGCACCACTGCACTTGAGCCTGGGTGAGGGAGTGAGACTCTGTCTCAAAAAATAAATAAATAAATAAATAAATAAATAAATAAATAAATAAATAAATAAATTAGATTGTGGAATACAAGATAAATATGCCACAAATATTCAGAGAATGTAAAGCTCAATGTAGCCTGGGAAAGGCAGGAAATTTTATGGACTTGATCCAGTGACATTTCCATGATCCAGAGACAGGACATGGAGGGAGGGCCAATATAAGCAAATGCACAGATACGTCAACAGTGTTACATAGTGCAGCAGTAAGCCTGTTTTGACTGGGAGGGAGGGGGACATTTAAACATATGATTTGGTTACTCCCTATCATAGTCCTAGTCTTTGTAAGGTTTATAATCTATCAGGACAGAGAAGATCAACAAATAAGTTGTCATAATAACATTTCTGAAGGGGGAAGTATAGGTTGCTGTGGCAGAGCATGGCAATTGTATCTAAAATAGTCTGCAGAGTGTCAGGGAACGCTTTTTGGAGAAAGCAGCTTATGAACTGAAATCTAAATAATGAGTAGGAGTAACCCAGATGAAGAAAGGTTTTGAAGAATATCTTAGGCAGAGAGAGGAAACATGTAAAGACATAACCTTGCTGGGTCATAGGGCCAGTTCTGGAAAGGAGTTTATGAGACCAGTTCTGGAGAGGAGTTCATGAGACCGGTTCTGGAGAGGAGCTATGACTTTAACAGAAGAGTGGCATGGTCATGTCATTGTTTCAGGGGAAGAAACCTGACCCAGATTTCGTTTTTGCCTAGAGACCAAGGTAATAATAATGTTCAAGGTTATTAAGAATGGAGGAATCCTTTTCCGTAGGATTTTTACTTAATTTTTATTTTTATTTTATTTTATACAGCTCTGTCACCCAGGCTGTACGGTGCAGTGGCGCGATCTCGGTGCCCTGCAGCCTCTACCTCCTGGTTCAAGCAATTCTCCTGCCTCAGCCTCCCAAGTAGCTGGGGCTACAGGCTTGCACCACCACACCTGGCTAAATTTGTATTTTTAGTAGAGACGAGATTTCACTATGTTGGCCAGGCTAGTCTCGAACTCCTGACCTCATGATCTGCCCACCTGAGCCTCCCAAAGTGCTGGGATTATAGGCGTGCTTTGTATGCTTTTATTTTCAGCTTTATTTTCTTTGCTCTGAAGTACCTTGCTTCCTATCATTTTAAGTCTTTTACTGTCCTTTAAGGTTTCCTTGGGAATTTTATTTCTAAATTAATTATTTGGCATCAAGTTAAAGCTCATGTTCATTTTAAAAAGTAGAAAGAGATAAATAACAGATATTGGGAGCACATTGGTGTAGGATCATAGTTATTTACCTCTGAACCTATTTATCAGACAACTAAAACATAAAGTTTTTTTTTATTATAAACCTGTTGTTTCCTGAAAACTAGTCAGAAAATCTTAACATCTCCTTCCATATGGTATAAGATTGCTCTCAGTTTCCTAATAAATTATTAATATAATTTTTGGTTTAGTAGAGACATTATTCTCTTCTAAAACCTTTTTGTAATTATGAGGAAACCAAGATATCTAGAAGCTTCAATTACTGAACTATGAAACCGTATTTTTTGTTTTGTTTTGTTTTGAGACAGAGTCTTGCTCTGTTGCCCAGGCTAGAGTGCAGTGGCAGGATCTCAGCTCACTGCAACCTCCGCCTCCCTGGTTCAAGCGATTCTCCTGCCTCAGCCTCCTGAGTAGCTGGGATTACAGGCGCCTGCCACCATTCTTGGCTAATTTTTGTATTTTTAGTAGAGACAGGGTTTCACCATGTTGGCCTGGCTGGTCTCCATCTGCTGACCTCAGGCGATCTGCCCAGTTTGGCCTCCCAAAGTGCTGGGATTACAGGCATGAGACACCGCGCCTGGCCCTATGAAACTGTTTTAAGACTTAAAAGTTGTGCTCTATTGCTTATTCATTTTTTTAGGTTTAATTTACCTGTCTGTAAATTAGAATTAGCTTCCCTTTTTTTGAATTAGCTTTTCAAAAAATAAATTCAGTAGTAAACTAGATAGAAATAAGTCATCACTATGGTTTATTTTTGAGTGCAAAGGAGGCAGTCATTATTATAAGGCAATAGTAAGATTATATACACGTTCCCTGTGAGAATCAGCTAGTCCTGGAATCGTTCCTTTTCCTGTGTGAGAGTAGCCTTTCAACAGCTATTTTGCATTGAGTTCTGTCCCTTTAAAAGTTTATCCCTATGAGGATGACAGTGTGAAGGAGACAGTAGATTGCCTGTTATTTCTGTAAGTATTTCAAAAATTAAGCACTAGAGAATGCTTAAAACTCATTAGATTTGTATTATTTTATATATATATGTAAATAAAATAATGGTGTTTTCTAATCAAAATCTAATCTTTTGACCCCTTAGCGCTGGCTGACAGAGCAGAGAGCTCAATGTCCTCATTGCCGGTAAGTGTTTCGCTATGATTATTTGTGAATTTGCAAAATAGTAAGGTCAGAATGTGCCTTGAGATTCATAAAGGCAGTTTTCCTGCAGTCAGCCCATTTCTCTTCTTCTTGAAGATAGTTGAGTAGAAATAAGCAATCTGACTAGAAAAAGAAATGCAGGGACTAATTCGTGTGACTTAAAATTATGTTTGGCTGGGCGCGGTGGCTCAAGCCTGTAATCCCAGCACTTTGGGAGGCCGAGACGGGCGGATCACCAGGTCAGGAGATCAAGACCATCCTGGCTAACATGGTGAAACCCCGTCTCTACTAAAAAAAAAAAAAATACAAAAAACTAGCCGGGCGAGGTGGTGGGCGCCTGTAGTCCCAGCTACTCGGGAGGCTGAGGCAGGAGAATGGCGTGAACCCGGGAGGCGGAGCTTGCAGTGAGCTGAGATCCGGCCACTGCACTCCAGCCCGGGCGACAGAGCGAGACTCCATCTCAAAAAAAAAAAAAAAAAATTATGTTTACTATGTTGTACTCTGCCTCTCTTAGAAAATACTTGTGTAAGTTCTTAATTTACCTTTCATAATTAAGCAACACATTTTTCATGTTTCTGGTTAAAAAATCCAGATAGTTAGGCCATAACTTATCTTTTATAATTAAGCAAAAAATTTTAATGTTTCTGGTTTAAAAAATCCAGATAGTTTGGCCGGGCACAGTGGCTCACACCTGTAATCCCAGCACTTTGGGAGGCCAAGGTGGCTGGATAACCTGAGTTCGGGAATTCGAGACCAGCCTGGCCAACATAGTGAAACCTTGTCTCTACTAAAAATACAAAAATTAGCCAGGCGTGGTGGCACGCACCTATAGTCCCAGCTACTCAGGAGGCTGAAACGTGAGAATCACTTGAACCTAGGAGGTGGAGGTTGGAGTGAGCTGAGATCACACTGATGCACTTGAGCCAACGTCGTGCCATTGTACTCCAGCCTGAGTGACAGAGCGAGAGTCTGTCTCAAAAAAAAAAAAAAAAAAAAAATTCATATGGTAGAGATAAATATAAAATAAAAAGTCTTCTGATTCTGATACTCCCTGCCCTGCCCTGTCTTCTCACTTAATAACAACTTGCAAAAGAAATTGTTGGGTTTGGTATCTATTCTTCTAGACTGTTTTTTGTGCATGTATTTTGTAATGCCCTAACCCAGTATAATTGTGCCTATATTTAAATACATGAGTATGTGATTCCCATATGCTTTTTCTTAAAATGTCCCAATGATATGATATTATTTTTCAGTTTGCTTTTTCATGTAAAATGTGGTACGTATCTTTTCTTGATTGTATGTATATATAAGTCATTTTTTTTTAAAGTGACTAATCAGTGTTATGACTATATCTTGATTTATTTATCCCCATATTGAGAGGCATTTAGGTTATCTCTACTTTTGGTTTCAAAAAATAATGCTGGAGTGCCATCTGTTGCCCGTTTTTTCGTTTTGTATTCACTTTTCTTTACTTTTTATTTTTTTTGAGACAGAGTCTCGCTCTGTTGTCCAGGCTGGAGTGCAGTGGCGCGATCTCAGCTCACTGCAACCTCGACCTCCTGGGCTCAGGTGATCCTCCTACCTCAACCTCCCTCCTAACTGGGACCACTGGTGTGTGCTACCATGCCAAGCTAATTTTGTTTATTTTTTGTAGAGATGAGATGTCAAACTGTGTTTGCCAAACTGGTCTTGACTTCCTGGGCTCAAGGGATCCTACCACCTTGACCTCCCAAAGTGCTAGGATTGTAGGTGTGAACCAGTGTGCCTGGTCCCACCTTTCTTATATTATCTTATAAGACCAGCACTATCAAGTAGAACTTTTTATAATGATGAAAGTGTTCTGTGTCTACACTGTCCAGTATGGTAGCCACTAGCTACGTGTGGTTGTCGATCTCTTTCTCCAGGCTGGTGTGCAGTGGCGCAATCTTGGCTCACTGCATCCTCAATCTCCCTGGCTCAGGTGGTCCTCCTACCTCAGCTTCACGGGTAGCTGGGACTATAGGCACATGCCACCACGCTTGGCTAATTTTTTATAGAGACAGGGTTCATCATGTTGTCCAGGCTGGTCTCGAACACCTCAGTTCAAGCAGTCTACCTGCCTCAGCCTCCCAAGGCGCTGGTATTACAGGCATGAGCCACCATGCCAACAGTAGAGCGTTAGACTCAGAAGTTGAGAATTCGGTCCATATTCTGAATCATATGTTTTTGTTTGTTTTTGTAAATGACGTGTTAATATGGTGAAAATAAGTTGCAAAGAGTATTTTTCATTGTGTCTTTTTCTTTTTTCTTTTTTCTTTTTTTTTAGTTTTAATAGTGTTATGGGGCCAGGTTGTGGCTCATACCTGTAATCCCAGTACTTTGGGAGGATCACTGGAGGCCAGGAGTTCAAGACCAGCCTGGGAAATATAGCAAGATCCCTGTCTTTACAAAAAATTTTAAAATTACCTGGATTTGATGATGTGCTGCTGTAGTCCCAGCCACTCAGGAGGCTGAGGCAGGAGGATCGCTTGAGCCCAGGAGGTCAAGGCTGCAGTGAACCATGATCATGCATGCCACTGCATTCCACCCTGGGTCATAGAGTGAAACTCTATCTCTTAAAAAAAAAACAGTGTTATGGTATGAGTATTATTGTGCTCTCTATTTTGAGAGATGTGTTTATTTTATAAAATAATCTGAAATTCATGAATTAGTGTATGTGTATGGATTTTCTCCCCAGTGCTCCACTCCAGCTACGAGAACTAGTAAATTGTCGTTGGGCAGAAGAAGTAACACAACAGCTTGATACTCTTCAACTCTGCAGTCTCACCAAACATGAAGAAAATGAAAAGGACAAGTATGTCCTCAATTTCTTTGTTCAATATGGAATGGATTTTGCCTTTGTGTTGTTTAATGACACTATATTGGTAGTTGCCATTTAGTTATTTATGAATAAGTAGTGTTAAATTTCTTAAGTTTTTAATTCTTTCAATCATGTGCTGTTGCCGTTAAGTAACATATTCTTATTATGTTTATTTAACAACGGTTATTTCATGCCATGTATATACACAGACACTCCTTGCCTTCCCCTCCCCCCATACAGAAAGTGCTTTGCTAGATGATAGGCATACAGAGGTAAATGAGACATGATTTCTGTTAACTGTTTAATGGGGACACAGTGATAATACTGTGTTAAGTCATTTGAGGGACAAGAATGAATAAATGGTCTTATGTTCCATGATTGAAGAATTTTGAACATATCTGGAGGGATGTTATGGGGAGCAGATAAAGAAAGGAAAGAATGACGTGGCAGTGATTTGTTTTTATAGATGAAGAAGCTACAACATGGTTAATTGTAAGGCTTCACTGTCCAGCAATAATAAAATAACTTGAATTAGGTGAGATTCCAGGACCCTTGAATGTTTAGAAATAAAACCTGGTCACTTTCTGTAGAGTCACAACATGGTAAAGCAAGAGGTTGAAACCTCACAGGTCATTAGAAAAAATTTTATCTGTTTCTTCATTATACTGAGGAACTAGAACCATAGAAATAAGAGAACAGGGCATGGTGGTGTGCACCTATAGTCTCAGCTACTTGGGAGGCTCAGGCAGGAGGATCTCTTGAGCCCAGAGGATGGCTTAGGTAACACAGCAAGACCCCCATCTCTTAAAAAAAGAAAAAGAAAAAAAAAAGAGGCTTAATTATGGTAGTATAACACATTAATGCATAATCAGAATTAAAACCTATTATTTGGGCGAGTGTGGTGGCTCATGCCTATAATCCCAGCACTTTGGGAAGCCGAGACGGGTGGATTACCTGAGGTCAGGAGTTCAAGACCAGCCTGGCCAACATGGAGAACCCCGTCCCTACTAAAAATACAAAAATTAGCTGGGTGTGGTGGTGGACGCCTGTAATCCCAGCTACTGGGCAGGCTGAGGCAGGAGAATCACTTGAGCCCAGGAGGCATAGGTTGTAGTGAGCTGAGATGGTGTCATTGCACTCCAGCCTAGGTGACAGAACAAGACTTCATCTCCCAAAAAAAGAAAATAAAACTAAAACTAAAAGGCTACTATTCAGTTTAACTGAACTTTTAAGGAATTCTGTCATTTGTAAAAGCATTGTGGAGGTCTCACCAAAAGTAGTTATTTAATTTCTTTTCCATATAATAACACATTTCTTACGTGAACACTTAGGTGTTTTTCCTCTGAAGTGGTGGGTATTACTATTTGGAAAGACCTTTTACCTCTTGTTGGGCCTGTTCTATTAGAGCCTCTCAAAAGGAATGGACTGCTACAGTTTGCTAACCTGCTAGTCCTTCTTATTTGCTGTTTGATGCCTACTGGCCTTCCCTTTTTGCAGGTGAATACAGGCTGTTGATTAAGTGGAGTTTTGGCAAATTTTCTATATTGTAAAAGCTATATTATAAATGTGGTATTTTGGAAGTCTTGCTAAGTGAGCTTCCAAACAGTATCTGATATATTTTTTCTAACCTTTATTAATTTCCCATTTGATATTCTGATTACTTATGAATTAGAAATATAAAATACAAATCTATGTTAAGTATTTTCTCTAAGATCGGTGTCCTTCATCAATGAAATGCTTTTTTAAAAATGCGTGAGTGGGTCAGGCGCAGCGGCTCATGCTTGTAATCCCAGCACTTTGGGAGACCGAGGCAGGTGGATCACCTAAGGTCAGGAGTTCGAGACCAGCCTGGCCAACATGGTGAAACCCTGTCTATACTAAGAATACAAAAAATAGCTGAGCGTGGTGGTGGGCGCCTGTAATCCCAGCTACTTGGGAGGCTGAGGCAGCAAGAATTGCTTGAACCCAGAAGGTGTAGGTTGTAGTGGGCCAAGATCGCACCACTGCATTCCAGCCTGGATGACAGAGCTGGACTCCGTCTCAAAAAAAAAAATTGCAAGAGTGTGTCTACTTTATAAACAAGAGAATACTTAAAACATTTTAATTATGGTAAAATATACATAAAATTACCATCTTAATCATTTTTAAATGTACAGTTCAGTTATGTTAAGCATGTTCACATGTTCAACCAATCTCCAGAACTTTTTAAACTTGCAAATCTGAAATGTACCCATTAAACCACTCCCCATTCCCTCTTCCCACCAGCCCCTGGCAGCTACCATTGTACTTTCTGTTTCTTTTTTTTTTTTGAGATGAAGGCTTGCTCTGTCGCCCAAACTGGAGTACAGTGGCTGGATCTCAGCTCACTGCAAGCTCCGCCTTTCGGGTTCATGCCATTCTCCTGCCTCAGCCTCCCGAGTAGCTGGGACTACAGGCGCCCGCCACCTCGCCCGGCTAGTTTTTTGTATTTTTTAGTAGAGACGGGGTTTCACTGGGTTAGCCAGGATGGTCTCGATCTCCTGACCTGGTGATCCGCCCGTCTCGGCCTCCCAAAGTGCTGGGATTATAGGCTTGAGGCACCACGCCCGGCTGTACTTTCTGTTTCTATCAGTTTGAGTACTCTAGATACCGCAAATAAGTAAAACCGTACAGTACCTATCTTTTTGTAACTGGCTTATTTTACTTAGCATAATGTCCTCAAAGTTCATCCATGTGTCAAAATTTCCTACCTTTTTAAGGCTGAGTAATATTATATTGTATGTATATGTCACATTTTGTTTATCCATTCATCTGTCAGTGAAAATGGCGTTGCTTCCGCCTTTGGGCTGTAGTGAATAATGCTGCTGTGAATATGGATGTTCATGTCTTTGAGACTCTGCTTTCAGTTCTTTTGGTTATATAATCAGAAGTAGCAATGCTAGATCATGTGGTAATTCTATTTTTAATTTAAGTTTTTAAGGAATCTCCATACTGTTTTCCATAGTGACTGTACCATTTTACAGTCCCACCGACAGTGCACAAGGGTTCCAGTTTCTCCACATCCTGGCCAACACTTGCTCTTTTTTTTTTTTTTTTTTTTATAGCAACCATCCTAATATGGTATGAGGTTAGGATTCACATTTCTGTAATGATTAGTAGTGATGAGCACCTTTTCATATGCTTACTGGAGATCTTTTGCTCATGTTTAAATGGGAGTTTTTAAAATTTATTTGTTGAATTATAGGTGTTATTTATATATTCTGGATATTAAACCTTCATTCTTTTCTCTCTCTCTTTTTTTTTTTTTTTTTTTGAGGCAGAGTCTTGCTCTGTTGCCCAGGCTGGAGTGCAGTGGTGTGATTATCAGCTCACTGCAACCTCTGCCTCCCGGGTTCAAGCGATTCTCGTGCCTCAGCCTTCTGTGTAGCTGGGATTACAGGCGTGCGCCACCACGCCCAGCTAATTTTTTGTGTTTCTAGTAGAGAAGGAGTTTTCACTATTTTGGCCAGGCTGGTCTCAAACTCCTGGCCTCAAGTGATCCACCCGCCTTTGCCTCCCAAAGTGCTGGGATTACAGGCATGAGCCACCACCACACCTGGCCTGTAGTTTATTTGTGTATATGGTGTAAAGTAAGGGTCTGTGTTAGTCTGCTAGGTCTTCTATAACAATACTGCTGAGTAGCTTAAACAATAGAAATTTATTTTCTCACAGTTCTGATAGGTGTTAAGTCCCAGGTTAAATGCTGGCAGTGTTGGTTTCTGGTGAGGCCTCCCTTTCTCCCTGACTTCTAGATGGCCACCACCTAGCTCTGTCCTCACATGATCTTTGCTATGTGCATGTGCACACCTGGTGTCTCCTCCTCTTATGAAGGACACCAGTGCTGTTGGATTTGGGTCCTGCCCTTATGATCCTTACTTAACCTTAATTACCTTCTTAAAGGCTCTGTCAGCAAATACATTCACACTGGGGGTTAAGGTTTTACCCTATGAATTTGAGGGGGAACATAGTCAATCCATAACAGAGTCTAATTTTATTGTTTTTCATGTGAATATCCAGTTTAAAAGAAAGTTTAAAATTGAGTTGTTCATTTTCCGTGAGGGTCTAGTATTAAATCATGCAGTTAATCATGTGTCTTGATTATTGTTATCATTGACCACATGTAGGAAAAGTACTTGTGCATGCTCATGTAGGTATAAATGCATAATCAATACTATTAAGCACATGCCCAAAATGTAGTAGTACAATAGAATTTATCATCCGTAGTGCTGCTTGGAAATGATGCAATATATATGCCGTCTTTAAGAAGCAAATCTGTATTTTGCATGTGATTATAAAGTCCAGATCAATGAAAACAGTACTTTAAAAAAATTGTCCACATACACTTCTTTAGCTTACTTTACAGAAGCCATGGAGTACATTTTATACTGTTTCTTGAGACATAATCATTTAAAATTGACCTGCTTGCTCAAGCTTAAGAATTTGTGGAGGTGATAATGTTCCAATTTTATTTAATTTATAACTTTATTTTCTTTTCATAATGTATAGATGTGAAAATCACCATGAAAAACTTAGTGTATTTTGCTGGACTTGTAAGAAGTGTATCTGCCATCAGTGTGCACTTTGGGGAGGAATGGTGAGCAGAACAAATTCAGTATTTCTTTTTAGTTAGAGACTAGAAGGCACTGAAATACTTATTCAGATAGAAAATAGTGTCATTATGCTCTCGTAGAATGAAAATTAAAATGCATCTGCTCTATAGATGCTTTATTAAAGGTATTGTACTTTTATTGCAGAGAATCTTGTTTGGCGGTTTAATGTAGGACATGGACCCCTTACATAAATATTTTAACCTCTAACACCTATGCAACATATCCTCTATTCATTTGCAAATCTTTTTGTTGTAGGATCCAGGTCACTTTTTTCATTAAAGGTCAGTTGATCGATGTACTGGCCAGGGTTTCCAATTTTAGTTCCTTTAAAACGGAGCAAGAACTTAGACACTTGTGAAACAACATGAATGCACATATCTAGATCTTATAATTATTTTTTGTTTTTTAGATTCTTTTTTCCAATTGAATTCAAGAGCAGTTTTTAAAGACAGTCTGCCATTATTGAGCTTGAAGCATTGAAGTTAGTTTTCTTAGAAGCAGCTTTTTTATTTTAAAATCATGTTCTGTTGTTTACTGAATACTTTTTTTTTTTCCTTGAGAAAAAATTTCGCACTCATTGCCGAGGCTGGAGTGCAATGGCGGGATCTCGACTCACCATAACCTTTGCCTCCCGGGTTCAAGTGATTCTCCTGCCTCAGCCTCCCTAGTAGCTGGGATTACAGGCATGCGCCACCACCACGCCTGGCTAATTTTGTATTTTCAGTAGAGACAGGGTTTCTCCATGTTGGTCAGGCTGGTCTTGAACTCCCGACCTCAGGTGATCCACCTGCCTCAGCCTCCCAAAGTGCTGGGATTACAGGCGTGAGCCACCGTGCCTGACCTCTGAATACTTAATTAAATGATCACCTTACAATATTAAGTACAGTTGGCATAAATAGGTTGAGAATAAATACAATAGATTCTTAGTGAGGAAAAATAAGTGATGGGGGAAATGGAAGTGGGTAGGTATCTAGAGTTGCCATGAGAATTGATAATTCTGTGGACATCAGTCAGTATGTTTTACCAAGAAAGTGACAGGCCAGATTGGTTGAGTAGAACTCAATTCAGAGAGCTTTCTGTGATAATTTGAATATTAATGCGCTGACTAGAAAAAATTAAGAAGTTCTTACATCTAATACTTTAAATACATAGGTTTTGTAAGAGAATAAGTAGAGACTTTTTTTCTATACTTAAAGTGAACATGTAAAAATCTACATCTTTTTTGGAGACAATAATGGGATACTTTGGCTAAGTAAGACAATTCTAGTAAGAACTTACAGGAGGCTTCTTATATTAAAAATTTAATAATTCTGGTTACCAATCAAAATTATTTTTAAGTAGTTAGCTATAAAAATTGTTCTTTGAGTTGAATGCAACTGAATTTGTGAGGTTACTACAGAACTACCCTTCTATCTCTGTAGTAATTCTGTGGGATGGAAAATGAGTTCATTGCTTTTGTTAATTTTGTATCCTGGGCTTTTTCTTCGAGTGTCTTTCTAATTCATTCAGCAGTGGTAAAGACTAGGGATTTGGTGATGAACATATCAAACAATTAATTACATATTTAATTGGTGTGATAAATTGGAGGAATAAATACAGAGAGCTGATGAGGATGCATAACTATAGCAGCTGATCCTGTAAATCTGAGCTAAGCTGCAAAGGATGAGTAGGATTAAGACAAATAAGATGGGAGAGGGAAGATGGAGAATTATTATTATTTGCTTTGTTTTGTTTTTTCGAGACAGAGTCTCACTCTGTCACCCAGGCTGGAGTGCAGTGGCATGATCTCAGCTCACTCCAACCTCCGCCTCCTGAGTTCAAGTGGTTTTCCAGCCTCAGCCTCCTGAGTAGCTGGGATTACAGGCGTGTGCCACCATGCCCAGCTAATTTTTATATTTTTTAGTAGAGATGGGGTTCCACCATATTGGCCAGGCTGGTCTCGAACTCGTGACCTCAGGTGATCCACCCGCCTCAACCTCCCAAATTGCTAGTATTGCAGGCATGAGCCACCGTGCCTGGCATTACTACTATTATTTTTGGTTTTTGTTTTTAAAAAATTATAA
The DNA here is from genome assembly GCF_002776525.5 of Piliocolobus tephrosceles. Classification (NCBI taxonomy): domain Eukaryota; kingdom Metazoa; phylum Chordata; class Mammalia; order Primates; family Cercopithecidae; genus Piliocolobus; species Piliocolobus tephrosceles. The sequence continues at coordinate 34,950,528 of NC_045449.1, forward strand.
TTTTTTGTTACAGAGTCTCTCTCTATCACCTGGGCTGGAGTACAGTGACCTGATCACAGCTCACTGTAAGCTCTGCCTCCCAGGTTCAAGCAATTCTCATGTCTCAGCCTCTTGAGTAGCTGCGATTACAGGTGTGTGCCACCATGCGTGGCTACTTTTTGTGTTTCAGTAGAGACGTGTTTTCGCCATGTAGGCCAGGCCAGTATTGAATTCCTTGGTTCAAGCGATCTGCCCTCCTTGGCCTCCCAAAGTACCGGGATTATAGGCATGAGCCACTCCCCCCAGCTGAGAATAATTTTTTAATAAGAGGGAGTAATTTTTGTAAAGTCCTGGTATAAAGAAGTTTGAGGACATGGAAGAAAATTAGTGTTGCCTTAGAGAAGAGTGAGTGACTGATAAGGTTGTAGCAGTTGATTTGGGCTGTGGCTAAAGATTGGGCTGTGGTTCTTTTTAATAAGTTAATTTCTAGTTAAATGAGTATTTTGCTAAAGCCCTTTATTTACAGTCTTGAAAGAGTTCCTGCATGGACTAAGTGATTTTAAGCAGGCACTGGCCTGCTTCAACAAAATTAATTAGCTAATAAGATAAAGTTCATTTGAAATATTTACCAGTTTATTAGTGTCCATAGAGTGTTACACAGGAATGTAAATGCAGATGAGATACGTGAAAGTATTCTAAAGCTACTCTAATTTAAATAGCATGGCGGACATACCTTTAAACCTTTGGCAGAAATTTATGAGCAACATGTCACTAAAGTGAATGAAGAGGTAGCCAAACTTCGTCGGCGTCTCATGGAACTGATCAGCTTAGTTCAAGAAGTGGTAAGACTACTACGAAAATATTATTTTGTTTTTAATCTGTAATGTATAATAATATATTTATATAATATAAGTTAATCAGATGTTGAAATCAAGATTTTCAAGATTAGCAAATTTGATAGGCTGTACCTATAGTCAAATCCCATACATTTCAGAGTATCTGAGAAATTTCCATACAAAACCCCTGGCTTGTAAGGAAGCAGTTGGAGTCAGAGAATTACCACTTATGCAGAATTAGAAAATCAGTGAATTTAAAAAGTCCATTTGTTAGAGTCAATAATTATTATTATTATTTTTTGAGACGGAGTTTCACTCTTGTTCCCCAGGCTGGAGTGCAGTGGCAAGATCTCAGCTCACTGCAACCTCCACCTCCTGGGCTCAAGTGACTCTTCTGCCTCACTTTCCCCAGTGGCTGGGATTACAGGTACCTGCCACCATGCCTGGCTAATTTTTGTATTTTTAGTAGAGACAGGGATTCACCATATTGGCCAGGCTGGTTTCAAACTCCTGACCTCATGATCCACCTGCCTTGGCCTCCCAAAGTGCTAGGATTACAGGCGTGAGCCACTGTGCCTGGCCCTAATAATTGACTTCTAAACAGAATCAATACTGACTTTTACAGTCATTCATTAAGTTATACACTCTTTGGATCTCCAGCTTTTGGGTCAGTTTCTTTTGCTAAGCAATGAACTATTTGTGATGTCCTGATTTAGAACTCCACAGAGTTGAAAGTGTAATATTTAACATTACTCTTTAGATATTGTATAGGTCAAACAGCTTTAGTGGGCTATGTATAATGTTATTTCTGTGAAAAAGTGTGATAAGCCCCAAAGAATGAAATACTAAGCATATTTTTAGAATACGTTTTGTTTCAAGTTGGCAGAATGACAGTCATAAATGAGGTTTATGGACCGTTTCCTAACTTAAAATGAAGTTTGTGGACCATATGCTAAATTAAAAACAGATGCCTTCTTTGTTTTACCCCTTTAGGAATCAAGAACCAAGTGATCATTTGTAACATTCTTTATGCAGAAAATTTGTGTTTTTGATTGCAAGTCTGCCATTTTGAAATATAAGCGAGTTGGGTCATTTCCATTTGACCTTCTTCTACCTTTTTCCTATTATCTATTCTTGGCAATATTATAATGTGGTGCTTCTGTTTTTGAAATCTACCCAATTAAAATTATTCTTAATAATTTTAAGATGATTGATCTTCTAGGAAAGGAACGTAGAAGCTGTAAGAAATGCAAAAGATGAGCGTGTTCGGGAAATTAGGAATGCAGTGGAGATGATGATTGCACGGTTAGACACACAGCTGAAGAATAAACTTATAACACTGATGGGTAAGTGTTTTTGTATGCTGCTGGGGTACCTGGTGCTTTCAGCTTCTTTGAGATTCAGTCTTTGAAGAGTAAGGGTGGTGATCTTAGGAAGGAATCTTGAGATTTTGGGCAACTCCATGTTGTTAAAGTTTAGACAGATAAATGTTTGACTTGTATTTAGAAATGGTAGGAGATAAAAGTTTTCATAGCCATTTGGATGACAATCCACATTTTCATAGCCATTTGGATGAAAATCCTAATGGCCACTGGGCATTATTGTTAGGTAGCTTTTTCTCCAAATCTAACAGAATTCCTTCTACTAATGTTCCATATCCTTTCCATCCATTTTCATTGAGGATGAAGAAACTGACATTTGTAAATACCAGCGTCATCCCCTGCCAGTTTTTTCTTAGAGATTTAAAGTCTCAGCTTTTGATTTCTAGTAGGGTTCATTTTACATATGTTTAATTGTATTTATTGGTAATCTTTTGCTTTTCAAAGATTCCTTCATTCTTCTTTGATTGTGGAGCCTGGTATTAAACTTAAAATTTAAGTAAGAATTTGATCCAATGCTATAGTTTGTTTTGTTTGATTTGTTTTGGTGATCTTAGTCTTTCCAGTGTTTTGCTGACTAAAACCAGCTTTGCATTTTTTTTTTAGCATAGTCCAAAGTGAAATATATATACTTTAAATAAGGTGTGAACAAAGAATTTTTTTTTTGGCTGTCTTGATTCTCCCAAGATTTTAGCCATGTCTTTGTGTCATCCAAAATAATGATTTTATCTATTTTATTTTTAACTTTTAAAAAACGAGATGTAAATATCTTTGAGTTTGTATATTTGTATATCATTTCATAAATTGCTTTTCTATTATAATACTATACTATTTAATATCTGATTTTTAGTTTTTTTCCCACAGACCAAGCAATTAGACAAAACCTGTAGGTATTGATTATACCAGTCACAATGCCACTTAAAGATTTCATGTAAATGCTTAGGTCCTCAGTTGCAGTCATACATGTAGGTGATCTTAGTTTTTCAGAACTTTAGATAATATTTGAGATCCCTTTAAGTTCATTAAGCCATGTAGAGTGCTGGATGTTGATACATATTAGGACTTTAAAATTGAGGGGATCTTAACTGTTGATGTAATCTTCAGTAGTAGCCAAATACACATTTGCATATGGCATTGTTTTTCTTGAGTGAATTTGTTCATTGCTTCATTTATTTAATTGAATCAACTAAAAGTTAAATAATACCACAGTACAGATCTCTTAAGTTTATTAATTTTGCTACCTGTATAACTCCATGAAATAACTTCCTTTTACAATAACTGAACTTGCCCTGCTTTTGTGGCTTGCAAATTATTTTTCATTATGAAAAATTATAATTTCATTTTTAAAGCACATATCATTGTAAATAACCCAGAAAGGTACCCAGGCTACAGATTACCCTGCAAAAAGATCACAGCCTGGGCACTGGCTTTCCATAATGTCAATCTTATTGCCATGTGAAATAGTATGGCAATAAGCTTGATATCATGAGACTACATTGAAATGTTTGCCTACAGAAAAGCTAACTTTCCATAAGGAAGTTAAAAGGAAGTGGATCCTAAATTATGACAACGATTGACATGCATTTGAAAATAATGAAGCCAGCAGCTATTTCAGTGCCATTGACTCTCTTGGACAGAAAGAAGAATATCAATATTACATTTACAAGAAAAAGCAAAAACTAAGAATGAGTGCCCACTACCTGTCTGACATAATCATACATCTTCATTAAATTTGCCCTACAACGACACTATCACCATTCTTAAGTTGAGCTTTACATTCAGTTAGAGAGGTCAAATAACTGGTCCAAGTTCAACTGGAAAGCAAATGGCAGAGTCAGAAGTCGAATTGAACTTCAAAACTTGAAGGATTTTCTTTTTTTTTTTTTTTGTTGAAGTAGAAAGTCTTGTATATGTTTATTCAAATAACAAATCTTGCTTTCCCTTTAATAAGTAAAAGTAGGAAATATCACACTTGAAATGCTTAAGACTATACGATGGGATAGGGAAGAATCTTTTACTTATTTGTTGAAGTATATGGATTGATTGTCTTGTGTTTTTCTCTAGGTCTTAGTTTCATTGTACCCTCTCTGCAAGCTTTTTCTGTAAGAATGAGAATAGGAAGGCCTGAATGTTAATAGGTAGTTGATAGTCTGCTGTTTTTATTTTCATTTTTTTTATTTTTTTATTTTTTTTATTATACTTTAAGTTCTAGGGTACATGTGCATAACGTGCAGGTTACATATGTATACATGTGCCATGTTGGTGTGCTGCACCCATCAACTCGTCAGCACCCATCAATTCATCATTTATATCAGGTATAACTCCCCAATGCAATCCCTCCCCCCTCCCCCCTCCCCATGATAGGCCCCAGTGTGTGATGTTCCCCTTCCCGAGTCCAAGTGAGCTCATTGTTCAGTTCCCACCTATGAGTGAGAACATGCGGTGTTTGGTTTTCTCTTCTTGTGATAGTTTGCTAAGAATGATGGTTTCCAGCTGCATCCATGTCCCTACAAAGGACGCAAACTCATCCTTTTTTATGGCTGCATAGTATTCCATGGTGTATATGTGCCACATTTTCTTAATCCAGTCTGTCACTGATGGACATTTGGGTTGATTCCAAGTCTTTGCTATTGTGAATAGTGCTGCAATAAACATTACCAAAAATCTATGAGAAATATTTACTTATTTGATTACTCTCTTCTCTCTTTTGTTGGTAAATAATTCCATGACATTATACTAAATTACACTTTTTCTCTCTCTTTGCCTCTAAAATTCTAATTTGGATTTCTATAGAGATATTGGAGGTTTGGGCAATAGCCTTCAAACCCAAATGACACACAGATACATTATCTAGATTTTTGTGAGACTGAGTTATCTGAAGTGACTTTCTATGTTGTCTAACTTCACTATAATTGCTCAATTCTGGTGCTTTTGGAAAAATGGTCTCTGGTGAAATTATACACAGTTATTGACTTATAATTATACACAGTTATTGACTATTTATAATTTACAATAGAACAAAATTGGCCAGTACATTTTTCAAAGGCCTCTTTTAATGATTCAGATAGAACAAACTCAATACATGTGGCTGCAGATTGTTTAAATAAAACAAAAGAAGTGGCTTCTAAAAAAAAAAAAAGAAAAATTATAATTTGTGATTTCCAAGATAGCTTTTATGATTAAATAGGATTCTTCCTAAGGGTAAGAGGTGGGGAAAAGGATATTTTCAGGGTTAGTATATCTTCAGAATGTCTCATAAGCCTCAGATTTTTAATTCATACTGTAATATCTGCCACTAATTTATTATTATTATTATTATTATTATTATTATTATTACTATTATTGAGACGGAGTCTCGCTCTGTCATCCAGGCTGGAGTACAGTGGCACTATCTCAGCTCACTGCAACCTCCGCCTCCCAGGTTCAAGCAATTCTCCTGCCTCAGCCTCCCAAGTAGCTGGGACTACAGGCATGTGCCACCACCCCCGCCTAATTTTTTGTATTTTTAGTAGAGATGGGGATTTCACCATATTGGCCAGGCTGGTGTTGAACTCCTGACCTCAAGTGATCCACCTGCCTCCACCTCCCAAAGTGCTGGGATTACAGGTGTGAGCCACCACACCTGGCCTCTGCCACTAATTTTTTTTTTTTTCTTTGAGATGGAGTCTCACTCTGTTGCCCAGGCTGGAGTGCAGTGGCAAGAGCTCAGCTCACTGCAACCTCTGCTTCCCAGGTTCAAGTGATTCTTCTGCTTCAGCCTCCCAAGTAGCTGGAACTACAGACGTGTGCCACCACACCCTGCTAATTTTTGTAGTTTTAGTAGAAGCAGGGTTTTACCCTATTGGCCAGGCTGGTCTTAAACTCCTGACTTTGTGATCCGCCTACCTTGGCCTCCCAAAATGCTAGGATTACAGGCGTGAGCCACCACGCCCGGCCTCTGCCGCTCATTTTTAAGTTTAATTATGTACTGTAATGTGGTCCATAGGCTAATGTTTTAGGATTGTGGGATGTGGAGATAGTAGAATTTATGTCTGATAATATTAGATTCTAGCTAATACTTTATTTTAACTCTTTTTGCAATCTAGAAATTCTGAGTTTTATTTCAAAAATAAAAGTTCTAGGCTGAGGCAGGTGGATCTCTTGAGCCCAGGAGTTCAAGACCAGCCTGGGCAATGTGGCAAAACCCCATCTCTACCAAAAAAAAAAAAAGAAGAAGAAAAACTAGTGAGGTGCAATAGCATGCTCCTGTAGTCCCAGCTACTCGGGAGGCTGAGGTGGGAGGATCACTTGAGCCTGAGAGGTGGAGGTTGCGGTGAGCCGAGATCGTGCCACTATAATCCAGCCTGGGTGACAGAATCAGACCCTGTCTCAAAAAAAAAATAAAAATAAATAAAGGCCGGGCTCCTTGGCTCATGCCTGTAATCCCAGCATTTTGGGAGGTCAAGGCAGGCAGATCATCTCAGGTTGGGAGTTCGAGATCAGCCTGACCAACATGGAGAAACCCCGTCTCTACTAAAAATACAAAATTAACCGGTCATGGTGGCACATGCCTGTAATCCCAGCTACTCAGGAGGCTGAGGCAGGAGAATCACTTGAACCCGAGAGGCGGAGGTTGCGGTGAGCTGAGTTGGCGCCATTGCATTCCAGCCTGGGCAACGAGTGAAACCCCATCTCAAAAAATAAATAAATAAAATAAAAGTTCTACCATAAAACTTTTGCTACCATCATGGATGTACTTCCAGTTTTTCAAATTTTGGGTTTATAAAGAAAATGGCCTGATTTGGTAAGCATACCTATCTTCTTTTTGTTTAAAAACATGTAAAGCATTTTCTTCCTTTTCTGTAATGATAATTTCTGTAATGATAATTTTTTTGTTTGTAATTTGAGACAGGGTCTCACTCTGTTGCCCAGGCAGGACTGCAGTGGTGCGATCAAGGCTCTCTGCGTGATTACATGCAGCCTTGACCACCTGGACTCAAGCGATTCTCATGCCTCAGCCTCTTGAGTAACTGGGACTGCAGGCATGCACCGCCACTCCTGGCTAATTTTTAATTTTTTTGTAGGGACTGAGTCTTACCATGTTGCCTAGGCTGGTCTCAAATACCTAGGCTCAAGTTATCCTCTTGCTTTGGCCTCCCAAAGTGCTGGGATTACAGGCATGAGCCATCGACCCCCGGCAGTAATAATTTGTTTATCCTTTTCTGTCTCCAACTCTGAGACTATTCATCTCTCTGGGAATTTTTTTTTTTTTTTGTAAACAGGTCCTTTAAACAGGACAGACTTTTTGCTGACATTTAACCTAAAAATCTGGCCCACTTTGTATTCTCTTTTAAGCCACAGTTAAATTTGGTGAAAAATTATTTCAGAATAACTGACTGAATGAAATTCATGTTATTGCTTCTTCCCAAGGGAATATGAAAATCTAGAAAAGTAAATTTTTTGCTTAAAGTATATTGTCATTGCACATTTCATTTCTTAGATGAATTCAGTCTGAGTGATAATCTTCTCTAAAACTAATTAGAATTGGTTCTGAAGTTCCATTTTCAAGGCTACTATAATATTCAACCTCTTAAAATTGAATGAGAATTTTTAGGGTAGCTGTAATGAGGAATTTTTGCTTACTTGAAGTGTATTTCTTGTTATTAAATATGTTCATTGGAAGTTAATTTCATTCTTAAACCAGTAATGAGCCCAAGTGTTGATGATTCACTATTTTTAATCAGGTCAGAAGACATCTCTAACCCAAGAAACAGAACTTTTGGAATCCTTACTTCAGGAGGTGGAGCACCAGGTGATGAAATATTAAACGTAATGAAATAGTCTTTATCCTTTTTTCTCTGTATACTATAAAAGTTGTTTTTTTTGACAGAGATTATCCGTTTGAGATCAAAAGATCTGTTGATCTTTGTGTTATAATGGAGATTTTTATGAAATAGGAATCAGCTGATTCTTCTGAAGTTTTTTCTTCATGTTTGGGAACCGCATTAGAACTACATTCTGCTTTGTAAGAACAGAATTGTTTCCATAGAAATCTGAATGTATAAGAGGTTAAAATCGCCCCATACTGTGGGGATATTATTGCCAGTTACTTTACATCTAGTGATTATTACGCTAAAGTTTAGCATTTTTATTTATTGAGGAAATATTAAGTCCTAAATAGATAGAGGCATCGTTGTAAATATTGGTGATACAGCAGTGAACAAAATGGCAAAATTCTGTCCTCATAGAGTTTATATTTTAGATTAGGGTGGGTGAATATGAAGTATATAGTAAATGAGTACATAAAATATATAGTGTTGCGTAAGTATTTGATATATTCACTTGTCTGGAATTTGCTTTTTGTAATTTCTCTCTATGCCTTATACACAGCTGTCTCCTGAGATTTTTATCTTAATCATTCTGGGGACTCCCTTCACATCTTTCTTGTGTTGAATCCCATGTTTCCTGATTCCTATGGTGTCTACTTTCTTGGTTTACTTGTTTTGTTTTAATATCCCACTTCCCTCAGTAGCTTTCCAGGAAGGGTAATCAGAACACATTTTTCTTGACTGCATTGTCTGGAAATATTTTTATTTTATTTTTGTACTTGATTGACAATTTGGCTGGTAGAATTCAGCACATAAATATTTACTAAATACTCTTATTTTTCTTCATTATCCCCAATCTTTTTTCCTTTTCCTTTTTACACACACACATGTATATCTGTGGGGTGTTGGCCCCAGGACCTTCATGGATACCAAAATCCTCAGATACTCAAGTCCCTTATATAAAATGGCATAGTATTCGCATGTAACCTGTACACATCTCCCATATGCAGACGTGTCAAATTACGACCTTTTGGTCAATGACAGACTGCGTATGTGACAATGGTCCCATAAGATTAAAATGGAGCTAAAATATTTCTGTTGCCTAGTGGTGATGTCTAATGACATCATAGCCATTGTAATGTAGTAGCACAAAGCATTAATCACGTGTTTATGGTACTTCTGGTATAAACAAACATACTGCGCTGCTAGTTGTATAAAAAAATAACACACATAATTATGTATAGTATGTAATACTTGATAAGTATAATAAACAACTGTGCTACTGGTTTATGTATTTACTATACCATACCATTCATTATTCTAGAATATATTCTAGCATTTACTCCTACTTTTTTTAGAAAAAGTTGTCTATATTCCAGAAGAAGACATTGTTAGCATTGTAGATCCATACATGCTAGTACCCCTGAAGACCTTTCAATGGGACAAGATGTGGAGGTGGAAGGTGGTGATACTGATGATCCTGACCATGTGTAGGCCTAGGCCATTGTCTTAGTTTTTAACAAAATAGTATTGAGATTGGGTGTACGCCTGTAGTCCCAGCTACTCAGGAAGCTGAGGTGGGAGGATTGCCTCAGCCCAGGAATTCAAGGCTGTAGTATGCTATGATTGTACCTGTAAAAAGCCACTGCACTCACCTGAGAAGTATAGCAAGACCCATCTGTTTAAAAAAGTAAACAAATAGGCCAGGCGTGGTGGCTCATGCCTGTAATCTCTGTACTTTCAGAGGCCAAGGTGGGCAGATCTCTTGAGTGAGTTCAAGACCAGCCTGGGCAACATGGTGAAACTCCGTCTCTACTAAAAATACAAAATTTAGCTGGGAGAGGTGGCACATGCCTGTAGTCCCAGCCACTTGGGAGGTTGAGGCATGAAAATTGCTTGAACCTGGGAGGCGGAGGCTTGCAGTGAGCCGAGATCATGTCACTGCACTCCAGCCTGGGCGACAGAGTGAGACCCTGTCTCAAAAAATAAATAAATAAATAAATAATATTAACTGAAAAATGTAGGCTACATGGTGATATAGCCTGTTAGTGTTTATGTAAAGTTTGAAAACATTCAAAACATTGTTTATGGATTTATGTACACACATAGTAATTGCAGAACCACATGTATGGTGATAATAAACTAATTTGAAGGGAGCATGTTGCTTTTGGAAGAAATGGTGTCAAGGAAGGATATACACAGTAAGCATTCAATTATTATAAGTTAAAATTTTTTGTATTATGTGTGTATGTATGTACATATACACAGTGATTTTAAGCATACCTTAAAAATCTTAAGCAAACAGTTCAAATAACTTTAGATCACTTTATGTAAATTGTTCAAAAAACTGTAATGTCTTGGACAATGCCTGATACATAATAATGTGAATGACAAAATATGCAGCTGTTTGTTACTTTCTGCTGTTACCACTTACCGTTACGTCATTGATTGATGCAGTAGCTCAAACATGATATCGTTATTCTTGGTAACTATAAACTTTGATATATAGCATATGATATATGATACTTTTTTTTTTTTTTTCCTTGAGACAGAGTTTAGCCCTGTCACCCAGGCTGGAGTGCAGTGGCGTGATCTCAGCTCACTGTAACCTCCGCCTCCTGGGTTTAAGCAATTCTTGTGCCTCAGCCTCCTGAGTAGCTGGGACTACAGGCACGCGCCACCACGCCCAACTAATTGTTTTATTTTTAGTAGAGATGGAGTTTCACCGTGTTGACAAGGCCTTGAACTCCTGACCTCAAGTGATCCACTCGCCTCAGCCTCCCAAAGTCTTGGGATTACAGGTGTGAGCCACTGTGCCCAGCCATATGATACATTATTTTTGGTGAGCCATAAGCAACTGTTATTTAAAAGATATAAACTCAACTGGAGGTGGGTTTTATGAATATCATTCATATGGCATTTAGATAGTATATTAGTTTGCTAGGCCTGTCATAACAAAATACCAGTGACTGTGAGACTTAAACATAGAAATTTGTTTTCTCATTATTCTAGGAGCTGAAAGTGTAAGATTCAGGTGTTGGCAGGTTTCGTTTCTTCTGAGGTCTCTCTCCTTGACCTGTAAACGACTGCCTTCTTACTGTGTCCTCATGTGGACTTTTCTGTGTGAATGCGCAGCCCTAGAGTCTCTTCCTCTTAATAAGGACACCAGTCATGTTAGATTAAGGCCCTTCCCCAGTGGCCTCATTTTAACATAATCACCTCTTTAAAGATTATCTCCAAATAGATTGAGGTACTGGAGGTTGAGCCTGCAGCATATAAATTATGGAGGAAAGGGCCACAAAATTCAGCACATGACAGATAGTTTACAAAGCTTTTTCACTATAGCTTCATAATCCTTATAACAAACTTAATGAAGTAAGCAGTGGTGGATATTACTATTTTATTTTCGTATGTAAACAGACTCAGAGTCATGTAATTAGTGGCAGAACTAGGACTTAACTTCAAACTGGTTTTTTTGAAGAAAAAATTAGTAGTCTTGTCTTTTATCTACCATGATTATGTTACTGAAGTGAGATTTGTTACTTTTTCCCAAAGTAGTGTTTCCCAGATTAGTATCAGATGGTTTGTGTGTGTGTGTGTGTGTGTGTGTACACACGGGTGTATGTGTGTATGTTTTATAGTCTGTTAACCTAGAATACAACCTGAGAAATGATTGCTTTTAAAAGCTTTCAACTTGGCCGGGCACGGTGGATCACGAGGTCAGGAGTTCAAGACCAGCATGACCAACATGGAGAAACCCAGTCTCTACTAAAAAATACAAAAATTAACTGGGTGTGGTGGCACACGCCTGTAATCCCAGCTATTCAATAGGCTGAGGCAGGAGAATCACTTGAACCCAGGAGGCGGAGGTTGCAGTGAGCCGAGATCGCGCCGCTGCACTCCAGCCTGGGCGACAGCAAGACACTGTCTCAAAAAAAAAAAGAAAGAAAAGCTTTCAACTTACAGGTTTGTTCATTAATATATTCATAAGAACTTAACTGTACCAGCCTGAAAATACATTTGTACTTGCTTAGAACCTCACTTATCCTAAAATGTAAGGAGAGAAAAATGCATTAATATTAAGTATACTTATTCAGTGACTTTACTGTTAGAATATTATAGAAATAAACCTAGATTCTTTGTAGATTCTTAATTCTCAAGCTCACTTTGAGTTATTTTTCTCATTTTTTTCAGTTTATAATCAGAATAATTTGTAATTAAGAATTTTGAGGTGGCAGTGAATAGTGATTTTGTTTGTTCAGATAATTTTTTTCCTCACACAGTTGCGGTCTTGTAGTAAGAGTGAGTTGATATCTAAGAGCTCAGAGATCCTTATGATGTTTCAGCAAGTTCATCGGAAGCCCATGGCATCTTTTGTTACCACTCCTGTTCCACCAGACTTTACCAGGTATGACACAGTTTTTAATTTCATTGTCATTTGAAATTTATGTGGAAATGCTGCCGGGCGCGGTGGCTCAAGCCTGTAATCCCAGCACTTTGGGAGGCCGAGACGGGCAGATCACGTCAGGAGATCGAGACCATCCTGGCTAACACGGTGAAACCCCGTCTCTACTAAAAATACAAAAAATTAGCCGGGCGAGGTGGTGGGCGCCTGTGGTCCCAGCTACTCGGGAGGCTGAGGCAGGAGAATGGCGGGAACCCAGGAGGTGGAGGTTGCAGTGAGCTGAGATCCGGCCACTGCACTCCAGCCTGGGCGACAGAGCGAGACTCCATCTCAAAAAAAAAAAAAAAAAGAAATTTATGTGGAAATGCATATACTTGTTTCAAAAGAATGTTTTTTTTTTTAATGCCGTGTCTCTGTCTCTCTTTTCTTTTATAGCTAGGGTCTCACTTGTTGCCCAGGCTGGTCTCAAACTCCTGGACTCAAGTGATCTTCCCACCTTAACCTCCCAGATTACCAGGGATCATAGACATGAGCCACCACACTTGGCCACTCCATGGCTTTTTAAGGTCTTGTTATAATGGAGTGGTCTGGTGAGCTCTGTTTTATACATACAAATCTAGTTCTCCTGAGAAGTCTCACAGACTTATACTTTTGACTGTTAAGAGAAAATGATAATGAACTAGGAATCATTTTTTTTCCAAGAGCTCCATCTTCCATAGTATAGAAAAAACAGTTGATTACATTAGCTTCATCAGTGTACCTTTTGAATTAAACTATATCTTCTAACACAAAACTCAGAAACCGATGAAATGCCAAAAGAATTTGAAGGTGACGCCATGTTACCTCCAGATCCTAAAAGATAGAGAGAGGAAATAATTATGGCAAAAAGTATCCTAGCTTTCGTCTTGAGCTAAACCTTAGAATTTTTCTGAACAGCATATTCCTTCAAGCATGTTTGTAATTATTCTGTGATATTAGACTGGTGGTTTCTGACTAGCTGTTGGAATCACTTGGGATTTGGCTGAAAATTAATCAGTGCTGGGTCATACCATACTCCAGGCCATTTGAAAGAAAATCTTTGGGTGTATATTAGTCTACTTGGGCTGCCATAACAAAATACCACATACTGGGTGCCTTAAACAACAGAAATGTGTTTTCTCACAGTTTGAGAGACAAGGATTCCAAGATCAGGGTGTCAGAAAATTCACTTTTTTGCTTCAGCTTGCAGACAGCTGCCTTCTTTCTGTGTCCTCACCTGACCTTTTCTCTGTTCTTGCTTGGAGAGAGATCAGTCTCTGGTATCTCTTTCTCTTTTTATGAGACCACAAGCCTTATTGTATTAGACCCACTATTATCAACTCATTTAGCCTTAATTATCTTCCTATAGGCCCTATCTATAGACACAGTCACATTGGGGGTTATGGCTTTAATATGGTAATTTTGGGAGACACAATTCAGCCTGTGACATTGGGTTCAGATGGACATTTTCAGTTTGTTCTTTTAAAATCTCCTTAGCTTATTCTAAGATGAGGGGTGAAGCCACTGCTTCAGATAAATATTTTGGTGTGACAGGCTTTATCTTATAGAAATGACTTATGGAATACTATCAAGTTTTCCTACCATGGTGAGGGCTGTGGCACATTTAGAAAACAGCCTTTGTTATAAAAATGTTTATATGTTGAGCTGCCTTTTCTTTTTCTTCTGATATGTGATGCCCTCTGATGACCACAGAGCATTCATTGTACTATTTTATTTTTTATTTTTTTAATTTATTGTTTTATTTACTTATTATTATTTATACTCTGTCGCACTCTGTTGTCCAGGCTGGAATGCAGTGGCGTGATCTCGGCTCACTGCAACCTCCACCTCCCAGATTCAAGCAGTTCTTACACCTCAGCCTCCTGGGTAGCTGGGAATATAGGCATGCACCACTGTGCCCAGCTAAGTTTTGTATTTTTAGTAGAGACGGGGTTTCTCCATGTTGGCCAGGCTGGTCTCAAACTCCTGACCTCAAGTGATTTGCCTGCCTCAACCTCCCAAAGTGCTGGAGATTATAGGTGTGAGCCACCATGCCTGGCTGCATTCATTGTACTAGAGCATATCGTTTAAGCCAGGGCTTTTCAATCTTGGCATTGTTGACATTTTGAGCATAGTAATTATTTGTGGGGTGAGGTGAGCTTTCCTGTGTTTCATAGGATGTTTAGCAGCATCCCAGTAGCACTCCCCACCCCACCACCTTGCAGTTATGACAAAAATGTTTCCAGACATTGCCAAATGTCCATGGGGACAAAATCACCCCTGGTTGAGAATCACTGTTATAAGCCCTTCTTACTCGTTATAGATGCTACAGTCCTATAAACAGAAGGACAAAGTTTTTCTGACAGCTAGAACTCCGGTGGTTCTCATTGACCAGTAGAAGTCTTCCTTTCTTTCTGATTAACAGCCTCATAAAATATTCGTATCTTTTTAAAGCACTGACTTTTTTGTTTAAATCTCTATTTCTGAATGAAAGCACTCAATATTATTAAAAGGACTAGGTTTTTGCTGTCATTAAGTAGACTTGGTTGAAGAATGTTCACCAGAATCCCTAGGATGCATCACTGATAGTGTGGTCAGCTATTTCAGTTTTCAAGATATGTTTTCTGAACCATTTCATCACTTGTGGAATGAAACAGATTTTAACTTAAGGGTCATATATAAAAATTAGTGTTTTTCAGTTCAAAGTGTAGTGCATGGATGACCTAAGTCACAGCTATGTGTGGCATTTGCCTGAAATGCAAATTCCCAGGCCAGCTGTCCCAGAATCTTTAGAGGTGATATTCAGAAATGTGTCTTGAGCACTCTAAGTAATAATAATGCACTAAAGTTTGGGAACCATTGATGGATGTAAATTCCCATTCGTATACCACTTTCAGTAGCTCATCAGGCAGGCAACAATGCTCACTAGTCTGTTAATTAAGCACTTTTAGGGCCTTCTCTCTTTCTCCAGTAATGCTCACTACCTTATTGGAAACTTTGGCTTTTAGTCAATTCTTATTAGAAACCCATTTTATTAGTTGCAACATACGGGAAAAGAGGGCCAAATAAGAAAGGCCAACATTCGTGACATTAAGTTACACATCAAAGTTTAGATGTGCAAAGCAGTGGTGTTTCTGTTGCCTTTAGTTCCATCAGTTAGTAATTCGTGATGGAGCCACAATGGAGAAGAAAAGGTCACTAAATCAGTGAAGTGTTATTTACTAAAGACCATGTGCCCAGTATTGTTGCAGGTGCTGCATGGGAGAAGAGGAACTAAAAATCTTACTGTGGGGCGGGCGCAGTGGCTCACACCTGTAACCACAGCACTTTGAGAGGCTGAGGCAGGCGGATCACCTGAGGTCAGGAGTCTGAGACCAGCCTGACCAACATGGAGAAACCCCATCTCTACTAATAATACAAAATTAGCCAGATGTGGTGGCGCATGCCTGTGATCCCAGCTACTCAGGAGGCAGAGGCAGAAAAGAAAAAAAAAAAAAGAAAGAAAGGTAAAGTAGTATAGCTCTCGGTTCATAGAGAGTTTTATGTTTCAGGGAGAAATAGTCAAGTTAGTAAGGAGAACCAGTTTTTATATAGCTCAGGAGTCTATTTCCTTAAGGAAAAAAATGGATACTTGTGGTTCTCCCTTTTTTCCCTTTGTTCATGAAGTTATGATGAGGTTACTGGTCTGAAGATTTGCAGATCAGTGACTTCCAGATTACTGGGCTAGAGATGGTTTGAGGCTAGTTTCCCATGTTCTGTGAAGACAGAGATTCACTGACACCATCATGAGATGAATCCAGTCTTCATAAAGACCACAGCAGTCTACACTTCTGAAAGAGGAGGAGAAAATTTTAAAACTATGAAAAGATAAAGCAGTGCCTCATCTGCAGCCACAGAATGGTAACATCAGTATGACTGAAGATAACCTCTAAATGAATGAGCATAATATGGAGAGGTGGTGGTAGAATTAGATGGCCTAGCAGTAGCAATAGCTTTGTGTGTAAATATAAAGAATGCAAAATCGGTGAGCTGAGATCATGCCACTGCACTCCAGCCTGTGTGACAGAGCAGGACTCCGTCTCAAAACAAACAAACAAACAAAAAACCACAAAAAAATTTAAATCAAAAAAAAAAAAAGAAGCAAAATAATTTCTTTTGTGAAAGAAATTTTTGAGCAAATATTTCCAACTCTATGAATCTGCCAGCAAGTATTTGTAAATATTCATTCAATGAATATATATGCCAGCTATATTTTAGGCATGTGTTAAGTGCTAGCAGTAAGCATAGTACAGAGCTCTTTGGATTTATAATTATGATTCAGAAAAACAGATTATTGGAACAGTAATAAAATTAATGTGGTAACTGGTGATAGGGGAAGTAAGTATCCTGTTTAATGCTGCCCCATACCACTAATTTGTCATTATATTATTTGTGTCCTAAAGGTTTTCCATAGAAAAATGTACATATGTGAAAGTATATCACAGTACCAGTTTTCTGTGCTCTGAATGTGGTCATTTTCTCTTAGCAAGTGAGACTAGGGTAAACTGGACTGTACCCTCTTGGTTCATGAGTATTAGTAACCTGTGCTTTTTGGCCTGGAAGCTTTCTACTTCACCATTCTGAGTTGAAAATGGCATCTCCTGTTGTTTATTTTATGTTCTGCTAAAGTCTTTTGACCCTTAGTGGCCAGTAAAATATGATAGTGATAGTCTGGACTTAGAGCAGAAATAACAGTAACAACAACACAGGAAATAAATCACACTGAACGTGGCAGAAGAAATAGTATGCAGATTAGCAGGCAACTGGGGATTGATTAAAGTCTTTGCATGTTGTGGAGGATATTCTGTACTTGATAAGAGACCTGATTGAAAGTTGCATAAAATTACAAAAGCATGTCAAATTTGAAGACTATACTGGGAAAGCTCCCTTAGGGCTCTTACTATGTTTATGGTTCTAGAAAGGCTTCCTAGGCACTAATTGCATTGGCCCTGCTAAATGGGGTTTGTGTATATTGAGTGCTAGGAGATCATATAATGGGAAGACCTTAGAGCAAACCTCCAAGAGCATGTGACTTCTAATCTGTTATCTGAAAAAATAGTAAGGGTTAGCCAGGCAAAAGGATATGGGGATGAGGAATGTGAGTCTTCTAAGGAAGGATAATATAACAACTGACTACGGATATCATAGGGATTCTTGACATAGTCAGTTTGGATAGTAGCTATACAGTTAATCACAGGGCAAAGTACATCTACTTACCGTTTCAAAGATGTGACCTATTTAGCTATACGTACTTACACTAAAATAAAGAATTATTTATCTATATTGTATTGCAAGCCACTAATTTCTTTAGACACTATCACAGTGTGGCAGTGCTGTAGGTGTATCTTTTATCTTGTTTTGATAATAACCAAAATTATGATGAATTGAACTTTAGAAAATATACCTGAAGATGTGGTGAAATGGTTTGCAGTTTGTTGTTTTGGTAAATCTGTAATTTTATATATCAAATTCATAACACTGTATTAAAACTGTATGATAGTCTTTTTCGTAGTGTTTTAATGAATTTTGAGGTGTTCTAATGACAGTGTACAAACCATCCACATAATTAAAGGTAGTTAGCAGCAAAGTGACGTTTAGTCCATACTGTGATTATAATGCAGTTCTCTTTGAAGAAGATTGGATGGGACTAAAGTTGCTTGAAGTAGTTTTGACTTGCCAAGAAAATATCAGTGTGCTAGTCCCTCACAGTTGCCCCTTAGGTAATGAGGTATTCATCCTATAAAAATGTATAGATTTGCTAGTAAATAGTTTCAAAGTATTTGAAGTCTGTTAATATTTCCCATAATTCATTCCAAAAAAGGAAGTTTGGGGATTAATTGTGATATCGCTGACTGTTGGTTCTTTTCATTTTTTAAAGCATGTTTATATCTGTTTCATAATTCAGATACACACCCTAAGCGTCAATTTCTTTTTCCCATTTCCATGAGTACTTTTAAAGTGTATTTCTAGTACTCACTTTGATAATTAATTATATAATGTATTGCCTTTTTTAAGGGAAAAAAAACTTTTATAAAATATTTATTTGTTGATTTATTGATTGAGACAGAGTTTGGCTCTGTTGCCCTCGCTGGAGTGTGGTAGTGCAATCTCGATTCACCGCAACCTCCGCCTCTAGGGTTCAAGCGATTCTCGTGCCTCAGCCTTCCGAGTAGCTGGGATTGCAGGGGCACACTACCACATCTGGGTAATTTTTGTGTATTTTTAATAGAGATGGGGTTTCACCATGGTGGCCATGCTGGTCTTGAGCTCCCGACCTCAGGTGATCCACCTACCTTGGCCTCCCAGAGTGCTGGGATTATAGGCGTGAGCCACCTCGCCTAGCCAAAAAACTTTTATAAAGTATTTGTATCTCTAATTTAATTGCATACTTGATGGTTTTATGAAGTCATTTGATTTAATGTTATGTTCAATAAAGATTTAAAAATATTTCTTAGATTTTAGTTTAATAAAGTTTTTTTAAGATTCTACTGAGGGACTTGGTTTTTTTAGGTAAATGGAATTTTAAACATACAAGGTAAATAATTATTTTTGTCTTTGCTTTCTTTTAGTGAATTAGTGCCATCTTATGATTCAGCTACTTTTGTTTTAGAGAATTTCAGGTAAGAGTTTTTGACCATTCTGATTTTTTGTATGTGTATATAAGGAAGAGCCAGGAAGGTATTCTTTGGTAAGACAGTCATCTAGTGAACTGTGTCACTCACTTTAGAAGTCTTAGAAGAATAAGTTTCATATTAGAAACATAGAGATTATTTGTGCTGGATTTTATTGTATCTTTAGACTGACTGCTTCTCTAGTCTGGGAAAAGGAACCTTTTCTTTTTATTTTGAGACAGGGTTTTGCTCTGTCACGCAGGCTAGAGTGCAGTGGCATGATCATTGCTCACTGCAGCCTCAACCTCCTGGGCTGCAGCAATCCTCACACCTCAGCCTCCCAAGTAACTGGGACTACAAACATCTGCCACCACACAGATAGGGTCTCACTGTTTCCTAGGCTGGTCTCAAACTCCTGGGCTCCAGTGATTCTCCCAACTCAGCCTCCCAAAGTGCTGGAATTATAGACATTAGCTGTGGTGGCCAAAGTGATTATACTGCCCAAAGTGAGGAACCGTTTTAAATAAGAGAGATCACTTAGCTTTGGCTAAGGTGAGGGGCCGGACAGTTAGAGGTTGATGAGCCCCCACTTACCCATCCTCAGAAATAAAAGTAGTGAGAAGAAATCCATTGAGATCCATTTATCTCAGCTCAAAGTGAAGAATTGTGGATAGGGGCCATTATTGTAAGAAATTTGTCAGTTATGTGTTAATTTTGTTTGCTTTTACTACTTTTTCTCTAAGATCAGAAGTGAAGATCATAACATGCAAAGGTTCTTAGCAATTTGTCTTTGAGGGCAGCATGGAAATGGAAACAAGTAATACAAGGTCTTCAGGAGAGAAACTCCAAATAATAGGCAAAGGCCATCAAAATAAGGCCACACTGGGCGGGGCATGGTGGCTCACGCTTGTAATTGCAGCACTTTGGGAGGCTGAGGCAGGTAGATCATCTGAGGTCAGGAGTTCAAGACCAGCCTGGCCAACATGATGAAACCCCTTCTGTACTAAAAATACAAAAGTAAGTTGGGTGTGGTGGTGGGCGCCTGTAATCCCAGCTACTTGGGAGGCTGAGGCAGGAGAATCGCTTGAAACCGGGAGGTGGAGGTTGCAGTGAGCCAAGATTGTGCCACTGTGCTTCAGCCTGGGCAACAAGAGCAAAACTCTGTCTTAAAAAAAAAAAAAAAAAGCCACACATAATTTATCCCTCTTCCCATTTAATTTGTCTTTTCTTATGGGATACTTTTGTGGCTAAAACATAGTCTCTCTGAGGTTTTTCCCACATTTATTAAGGTTTAGTGTACTCTCGTTTTTCAATGTTAAAAGATGATTATACTGCAGAGAAGTAAGGAAGAAACATTCTGGGTTTTATTTTTAATAGTGAAAGACTGCTTGTTGAAGCATTAATTAAATTTGGGAGACTTAGTGATATATTCCTTTTCCCTTAAATGTCACAATTTTGAGGGTTTTTTTTTTCCCCTGCAACTTAAAGGATATTGCTGAATATTTCAGTATCTTTAAATTTTCTTTATTTCAGAATGTAAGCATATCTAAACTTTTACAGTGGAATTTTGACCTGATCAGTCACCTTGTTATTTGTCTAAGATTTCGAATATGTAACAAAGAAACTGGTTGGTCTTTCTTTTTGCCTGTTGCCATTTCACAACAGTTTTGATCTTGGGATTTGGTTGGTTTTCTTTTTTGTTAGCACTTTGCGTCAGAGAGCAGATCCTGTTTACAGTCCACCTCTTCAAGTTTCAGGACTTTGCTGGAGGTTAAAAGTTTACCCAGTAAGTTTTTGATGTTTCTAATAAATTTTGAAACCAAAGTCTTTCTTTCAGAGTTCTGTAGTACACTAGTTTGATTACTGAGAACTGTTAACTCTTCTTATTTTTTGTTACATATGCTGTCCCTGTTCCCTGTTCCCCTTGTCCCTCCATATCAGACAACTGTTTGTCCTCACCTAGTTCTCTAATATATTCTGCTGGAAGGCCTGTTGGAAACAATATTCCCTGAGTTCTCATATGTTGAAAACAGTTTTTGCCCTTTATATTCTAAAGCTAGTGTTGCTGGATATAATATCCTTGGCTCATATTTTCTTTCATTGGGTATCTTCAATATGCAATTCCATTTTCTTTAGGAAAAGTGTGATAATAAACTATTTTTCTTTACTTTTAAAGATGTTTGGTGATATTACCTAGATGCTAAATAATCTTTTTGGGTCCAGTAATTTACTATTACACATTTTAGTCCTCCTGGGTTAGTATTCTCAGTTACACACTAAAGTCTTTCAATATGTAGTTTCAGATTTTTTTTTAAGAAAAGTTTTGTATAATGGGATTATATAATAATATATAATCTTTTGTGTCTGGCTTTATTCACCTAGCTGATGATTCATTTATTCATTGATATCTATTGAGTGATTATCATGTCAAGCCTCAAAAGTTGCCTCAGGTCGTTTCAAGCAAGGTAGACCAAAAATGAAGGGGTTAATAGTACTTGTACCCCTCTGTAGTCATGTCCCAGTAGACACTCTAGATGTATAAGGATCTCTGTTCTCAGCCTTCATTGTCTCATTGGGGGAACAGATGTTTAAACAAGTAGTTATAATAAATGTGATTCTTTTAAAACATAGACACCTGAAGTACTAGGGCAATACATAGGAAGTAATTATCTCTTTTTTTTTAAAAGAGTCTTGCCCAGTTAAACAAAAAGGGAGTAATTATCTTTATAAAAATAAAATCTATAGTAGAGATTTAAACAACTTCTCAATCTCTAGACAGAATCTTATATGGAATTCTAACATTAAAATCATATAGAAATTGTATTTGATTACTTTCAGCATAGGGTATTACCTTTTTGTATGTTGGTCTTACAAATTAATTTTTGGTTTAAAATTTTTTTTTGCCTCATTTCTAATGAAATTATTTTTCCCATTAGGGTTTTGGTTTTTTGTTAAAGTTGATTTGTAAGAGTTCTATGTATGTTAAGACTCTTAACCTTTCTCATGGTTGTTGATATTTCCCTTCATTTCTGTGCCTTAGTAGTTTCGCTTTTTTTTTTTTAATACACAGAAGTTTAAAGTTGTTAAGAACTCAAATCTGTTGGTGGTTTTTTTTTATTATTTCTTCCATTGCTTTGAGGCTTAGAAGTATTTCTCAATCTAGATATCAGATATTAATCTGCATTTTGTTTTATTGTAGCTTAATTTTTTTTACACTTCAACTGATTCTTCTTCTTTTAGGATGGAAATGGAGTTGTGCGAGGTTACTACTTATCTGTGTTTCTGGAACTCTCAGCTGGCTTGCCTGAAACTTCTAAGTAAGAAGTGTAATTAAATAACAACCTTAATGTGCATTTACATACATTCCCCCTAGCAATTTTTGTTAATTTTTATTTTTGTTAGTTACTGTATTGGTATGTCTGTTAAGATGTAGAGTAATATGAAATTGTTGGCATCATAGGATGGTATAGATTGGCAGTTCTCAAACTGTTTGGTTTCACACTCTTAAAATTATTGGGAACCCCAAAGAGTTTTTGTTTATATGGGTTACATATATTGTTATTTTCTGAGTCGGAACTTAAAACTGAAAAAAAAATTATTTAAAATTTTAATTCACTTTTGAGGTAACAACAAGCCTGTTGCATACTAACATAAATAACATTTTTAAATGAAAAGTAACTATTTTCCTAAAAAAATTTTTTTAAGAAAACTTGTATTGCTTTGCGTTTTTGGAAATCTCCTTACTATCTGGCTTAAAAGAAGACAACTGGATTCTCATGTCTGCGTTTATATTCAATTTTTTAAAAATATCATTTTGATTGAAATACATGTATAAAATCTGGCTGCAGTGTTCTACAACCATCACCAACATCTAATTTTATAACATTCTATTTACCCCACAAGGAATCCCTGTACTCATTATCTGTCACTTCCCATTCCCCCTTTCCCTCAGTCCCTGAGAACCACAAATGTACTTTTTGTCAAGGAGGAATATTTTTTAAAGTGGTTTTAGATAATTGTGGATCTTCTTTGATATTACATCCAAACTGAACAAGTGGTAGGTTGTTAAATGTTATTTATAATGGGGGATCTGGAATCATATTAATGATTTTTTTTTTTTAACTCTGTTACATGAAATCTGTTAGTTTGGTATGGAATGTCTGCTTTCAGCTAACATGAATCAAGAGGGATGAGATCTACCCATTTTCCTGCAACAACCAAAAAAAAAAAATCCTGATGAAACATTTTCTAGACACTGGACATGGTGGTAACAAATGAAAACAGTCCCTGAGAGATGAGAAATGCAAACTAGCTCTGTGATTTCTCCAGCTTACTGCCTTGAGAGAGTTTTCAGGCTGCAACACAGGGAGGAGCTGGGTTCTACTGAGGTAGAACCTGGCAGACTTAGTTGAGGGGATAGTGCTGAGAGTCTAGAAAGGACAATGCAGCTAGAGCTCATTGGACAAAATACCAGAGAGGAGAAAGCTGCAGAGACTAAAGTCTAGAGATCCGTAACGGGTTCCCCTTGAGTATTCAGCAGAGTACTTATCAGGGCATATGTGTGAGGAAACTACCTGAGATTGGGGAAAGAACTGCCTGACAGGATTAGAGGGAATAGTGATTACCTGGTGTTCACACGGGGCCAGGAACTGTGTCTGTTGGCAACCAACCATGGTGGAGAAATTTGTTAATTCATGGGTCATTGGGTATAATGCTAAGGAAGTTTTTGCCTTGATAGCAGAAATTAGCCCTAGACTGAACACTGCTCTGGACCCACCTAACAAAAGTGAGACCTGAAAGGATCAAATTGTTTTCAAGTAACTTAACTGCATCCCAGAAGGAAGCTCAAGAAAATTTATAAGGTTGCTGAAGTATCTAACATCCAACAGAGTAAAATTTGCAGTGTCTTTTGTTCAGTCAAAGGTTAATATGCCAGACTGGCTGGCGCATAACTGTAATCCCAGCACTTTGGGAGGCCAAGGCAGGAGGATTGCTGAAGACCAGGAATTTGAGACCACCCTGGGCAATATGGTGAGACCCTGCACAAATCTCAGCTACTCAGGAGGCTGAGGCAGGAGGATTGCTTGAGCCCAGGAAGTCGAGGCTGCAGTGAGCTGTGTCTGCACCACTGCACTCCAGCCTGAATGACAGAGTGAGACCATGTCTCAATTTATTTATTTATGTAATGTATTTTGAGTCTCACTTTATCACCCAGCTTGGAGTACAGTGGCATGATCTCAGCTCACTGCAACCTCTGCCTCCCAAGTTCAAGCAATTCTCCTGCCTCAGCCTCCCAAAACAGCTGGGATTACAGGCACGCAACACCACGCCCAGCCAATTTTTGTATTTTTAGTAGAAACGGGGTTTCACCATATGGCCAGGCTGGTCTTGAACTCTTGACCTCAGGTGATCCGCCCACCTCAGCCTCCCAAAGTGCTGGGATTACAGGTGTGAGCCACTCTGCCTGGTCAAGAATTCTTTATATATTTTGGATACTAAACCTTTATCAGACATATGATTTGCAAATAGTTTCTCCCATTTGGTAAGTTGTCTTTTCACTTTCTTGATAATGTCCATTAATGCACAAAAGTTTATAGACTGTATCTTTGTCTTTTTGTAAACCTGAAAATTTTATAAGATTGGATATATAAATCAGAATATATTGGCTTTCCCAGTGTATACTTCTTTTCTTTTTGAGACAGGGTCTTGCTGTGTCACTGAGGCTGGAGCACAGTGGCAGAATTATGGCTCACTGCAGCCTCAGCCTCCTGGGCCCAGGTGATCCTCCTGCCTCAGTCTCCCAAGTAGCTGGGATTACGGGAATGCACTACCATACCCAGCTAATTTTTTTGGTTTTTGTTTTTATAGAGATGGGGTTTCACCATGTTGCCCAGGCTAGTCGCAGACTCCTGGGCTCAGGCGATCCACCCACCTCGGCCTCCTAAAGTGCTGGGATTACAGGTGTTAGCCACTGTATCCAGCTTACTTATTTTCTTTCTCTTTTTCTTTTTAACTTTTATTTTAGGTTTGGCGTTACGTATGAAGGTTTGTTACATAGGTAAACTCATGTCATGGGGGTTTGTTGTACAGATTATTTCATCACCCAGGAATTAAGCCCAGTACTTGACAGTTATCTTTTCTGTTCCTCTCCCTTTTTCCACCCTCTGCCCTCAAGTATACCCCAGTGTCTGTTGTTTCCTTCTTTGTGTTCATAAGTTCTCATCATTTAGCTCCCACTATGTAAGTGAGAACATGTGGTATTTGGTTTTCTATTCCTGCATTAGTTTGCTGAGGATAATAGCCTCCAGCTCCATCCTTCCATGTTGCACAAAAAACATGATCTCGTTCTTTTTTATGGCTGCATACTTATTTTCTATTAGGAAATTTTATAGCCTTTGATTTTCTGAATACACAATAATTTGCTTTGCTATAACTTGTGCTGGAAAAGTACAGTAGAGTATTTCAAAATTTGTATTTTAAAATTGCAAGGTGATAAACCTCAAAGGATAATAGAAATAACAGAATATTTATGTATGAGGAAACATGTAGTGAATATAAGGAAAAAATATTGCATTAATAAAACAAAAGCAACTTTGAATTACTTCTTTATTCGAAATTTATTTATGTTTTGAGGTGTTATTTTATACCTGATATATTGGCAAACATCTTTATGAGGAAAAAAGGACCTAGTGCCATTCATGTTTTGGTGGTTTGTTCAAAATACTGCTGTTTTGGCTGGGTGCAGTGGCTCACGCCTGTAATCCCAGCACTTTGGGAGGCCAAGGAGGGTGGATCATCTGAGGTCAGGAGTTTGAGACCAGCCTGGCCAACATTACGAAACCATGTCTCTACTAAAAATACAAAAAATTAGCTGAGTATGGTGGCGTGCGCCTGTAATCTCAACTACTTGGGAGGCTGAGGCAAGAGAATCACTTGAACCGGGGGGCAGAGGTTGCAGTGAGCTGAGACCCTGCCACTGCCCTCTAGCCTGGGCGACAGAGTGAGACTCCATCTCAAAAAATAAATAAATAAATAAAAATGTAAAAAAACTGCTCTTTTTCTGACTGGGCGTGGTGGCTCATGCCTGTAATCCCAGCACACTGGGAGGCCAAGGTGGGTGGATCACCTGAGGTCAGGAGTTCAAGACCAGCCTGGCCAACATGAACCACCATCTCTACTAAAAATACAAAATTAGCCAAGCATGATACACACCTGTAATCCCAGCTACTCTGGAGGCCGAGACAGGAGAATCACTTGAACCTGGAGTCAGAGGATGCAGTGAGCTGAAATCGCACCATTGCACTGCAGCCTGGGCAACAAGAGTGAAACTCCATCTCAAAAAGTAAAAAAGCCCAAAATACTGCTGTTTTTATAAATGATAAAAGAAATGTAACTGTATATATCAATAAGGTTTCCTCTCAGGTGATTACTTAGTGACCTTAATGTTTAGATGAGTTTGTCTTTTATTCTTATTTTACTAACTGTATAGTAATGGTCTGTTTTTCAATTTTAGATATGAATATCGTGTAGAGATGGTTCACCAGTCCTGTAATGATCCTACAAAAAATATCATTCGAGAATTTGCATCTGACTTTGAAGTTGGAGAATGCTGGGGCTATAATAGATTTTTCCGTTTGGACTTACTTGCAAATGAAGGATACTTGAATCCACAAAATGATACAGTGATTTTAAGGTAATAGGAAAAATTTAATGTTGTGGTTTTTATTGTGGGGAAATAATATCATTGGAACTGTATTTCAAAGATCATTTGGTTAACAAAGATGAATATTGAAATTCACACTAACTGTAACCTTATCACTTTCTTTTATTTTATTTTTTTTGAGACGGAGTCTCGCTCTGTCGCCCAGGCTGGAGTGCAGTGGCCGGATCTCAGCTCACTGCAAGCTCCGCCTCCTGGGTTTACGCCATTCTCCTGCCTCAGCCTCCCAAGTAGCTGGGACTACAGGCACTTGCCACCTCGCCCGGCTAGTTTTTTGTATTTTTTTTTTTTTTTAGTAGAGACGGGGTTTCAGCGTGTTCGCCAGGATGGTCTCGATCTCCTGACCTCGTGATCCGCCCGTCTCAGCCTCCCAAAGTGCTGGGATTACAGGCTTGAGCCACCGCGCCCGGCAACCTTATCACTTTCTTAACTGTTTTATTTAAGTGGATAATAATCAAAAATTTGTAGTCAAAAAGTCAAACTTTTTTTTTGACATCTAGTTAGTAATTCCATTAAAGATACGCTGGGTGTGGTGGTGCGCCGGTGTTTCCGTCTACTCTGGAGGCTGAGATGGGAGGATAGATTGGGCCCAGGAGTTTGAGACCAGCTTAGGAAACATAATGAGACCCCCATCTCTTTAAAAAGAAAAAAAAATGTGTGTGGGGGGGAAACTACAACTTCCAGTAAATATAATAATGTTCCGTTTATCTGTTGAACTTCTTAGTGACTTCACCATTTGGAAATCTAAGAATAGTGAGGGATAAAGTGTTGATTTTTTTCACTTCACAGTGCATGTTATATTTGAGTGACTGGTTTTACAACTTAATTTTATAAAGCAGCTATCAGTTATTTGTGAATAACAGCAAATTAATAGTAGAAGAATCAAGATGAAAGTTGATGAAAACGAGCAATTTTCTACTTTTTTCTTAAACTTTTATTTTAGGTTCAGGGATACTTATGTAGGTTTGTTATACAGGTAAACTCACATTGTGGTGATTTGCTGTACAGATTACTTAATCATCCAGATACTAAGCCTGGTACCCAGTAGTTATTTTTTTCTGATCCTCTCCCTCTACCCTCAAGTAGGCTCCAGTGTCTGTTGTTTCCCCTCTTTATATCCTTGAGTTCTCATAATTTAGCGCCTTTTTTTTTTGAGATGGAGTCTCCTTCTGTCGCCCAGGCTGGAGTGCAGTGGCCGGATCTCAGCTCACTGCAAGCTCCGCCTTCCGGGTTCATGCCATTCTCCTGCCTCAGCCTCCTGAGTAGCTGGGACTACAGGTGCCTGCCACTGCATCCGGCTAATTTTGTTTTTGTATTTTTAGTAGAGACGGGGTTTCACCATGTTAGCCAGGATGGTCTCAATCTCCTGACCTCTTGAGCTACCCGCCTCGGCCTCCCAAAGTGCTGGGATTACAGTCCTGAGCCACCGCACCCGGCCCATTTAGCTCTTAAATAATAAGTGAGAACATGTGGTATTTGGGAAAACCATCAATTTTTTTTTTTTTTTTTTTTTTTTTTTAAGACAGTTTTTCTCTAGCTGCCCAGGTTGGAATGGAGTGCAATGGCACGATCTTGGCTCCCTGCAGCCTTCGCCTCCTAAGTTCAGGCGATTCTCCTGCCTCAGCCCCCTGAGTAGCTGGGATTGCAGGCATGGGCCACCACGCCCGGCTAATTTTGTACTTTTATTAGAGATGGGGTTTCTTCGTGTTGGTCAGGCTGGTGTCAAACTCCCGACCTCCGGTGATCCACCCACCTCGGCCTCCCAAAGTGCTGGGATTACAGACGTGAGCCACCACGTCTGGCCAAAACCATCAATTTTTTATTGTTGATTGTTGCTGTAGTATTTACAAGAAAGGACAGAACATAAATACTGACTATAAAACAACAGCCCTATTTAGCCAGGCATGGTGGCTCATGCCTGTAATCCCACACTTTGGGAGGCTGAGGTAGGTAGATCACCTGGGGTCAGGAGTTTGAGACCAGCCTGGCCAATATGATGAAATCGTATCTTTACTAAAAATACAAAAATTAGCCAGGCTGTGGTGGTACGCACCTGTAACCCCAGCTACTCAGGAGAATCGCTTGAACCTGGCAGGTGGAGGTTGCAGTGAACCGAGATTATGCCACTGTACCCCAGCCTGGGCAACATAGCAAGACCCCGTCTCAAAAATAATAATAATAAAGTAAATAAAAACAACAGCCCTGTTTAACGTGGGGTAGTCTTTACACAGGTCAGAAGTTTTTGGGCATTGGCTGGGCACTGTTGCTCATGCCTGTAATCCCAGCACTTTGGGAGGCTGAAGTGGGTGGATCACCTGAGGTCAGGAGTTCAAGACCAGCCTGGGCAACATGGTGAAACCCTGTCTCTACTAAAAATACAAAAATTATTTGGGCGTGGTGGTGGGCACCTGTAATCCCAGCTACTTGGGAAGCTGAGGCAGTTGAATCGCTTGAGCCCGGAAGGCAGATGTTGCAGTGAGCCGAGATTTCACCAGTTCACTGCAGCCTGGGCGACAAGAGTGAAACTCTGTCTTAAAAAAACAAAAAACAGGCCAGGCGCGGTGGCTCAAGCCTGTAATCCCAGCACTTTGGGAGGCTGAGACGGGCGGATCACGAGGTCAGGAGATCGAGACTATCCTGGCTAAGATGGTGAAACCCCATCTCTACTAAAAAATACAAAAAACTAGCCGGGTGAGGTGGAGGGCGCCTGTAGTCCCAGCTACACGGGAGGCTGAGGCAGGAGAATGGCATGAACCCGGGAGGCAGAGCTTGCATGCAGTGAGCTGAGATCCGGCCACTGCACTCCAGCCCGGGCGACAGAGCGAGACTCTGTCTCAAAGAAAAAAAAAACAAAAAACAAACAAAAAAAGATTTTTGGGTATCATTACATGATGTTATAATTTGATGATCAAAATGAGAACTTGAATATTTAAAAAAAGAGATTAAAATATGTTCGTAACTGAGAAGTTTCAGAGTATTTAGCAGTTTAAAAAGTTCTCATCACAATTTGAAATTTTTTTTTCTTGAGAGTGATTTAATGTACTCCTAAATTTCCCTTAGTCAGAGCTCTTTGTTCTTGAGCATACTGGACAGATCATATCAGCATTACTCTCAGGTGTTTTCCATAGCTTTCTGGAAGTATAAAGAAGTTTAACAAGGGATATGATTTTCAGTGTAGGGAAAAAGATTCATGTTTTTGTTATTATTTTGTTTTGTTTTGTTTAGAGGCAATGTCTTGCTATATTTCCCAGTCTAGTCTAGAATTCTTGGGCTCAAGTGATCCTCCTGCCTCAACTTCCCAAGTAGGTGGGATTACAGGTGCATGCCACTGTGCCTGGAATCATGTGGTTTGAAGGGAGGGATTATTTTAGTTATCTTCATATAGCTTTTCAGACTTTTGGGGTTTAACTGTTCGCCAAGAGAAGTAATTTATTGCTATTTCATGCTTCAGCCCTAGAGAGAATTACAAAATTACTCAAACATCAGTTTTACCAACCTGCAAAAGACCCATTTTCTTATAGTTTTAGTTTCATCCTTATTAGCGTTATGTATTAGTACAGAAACAAATTCTTGTTATGACATCATTTTTTTTAAAGCAACATTGAGTCTGTACCATATGCCTGACACTGAGTTGCTAATAAGAAAAATACAGACATGGTTTTTGTCCACAGGGAACTCAGGATGAAATTGGCAGATAATAAAAGAATTTACTACTCTCTTATTATAAAATAATGCTATAGTGGCATCATAAGTAAATTGCTATGAAATTCGTGGATAGGGAGCTTCTCATTATCGTATTATATTTATTTATTTAATGAAACATTGCTCAAACTTTAAACCTCATTTAGTTCAAGATTCTGGTGGAACTTTATTAGAAAGTTATTTAAGGCTTTTTTGTAACTATGAATATATATTTAATTCTTTCATTAAAGCAGAAAGTTAAGAAAATTTACCTGCTGCTTGGTTTTGTTTTAATGGCAAAATATTATAATGCTCAGGGTTAACCAGTGGTTTAAGTCATTCAAAGAAAATAATAGTGTTTAGACGATCTTACTTTAATGTCTTACCAGTGGGTGCTTCCTAGACTGTGATTCATCTCTGCTCAGTTGAGTGAATCGTCTCTGCTCAGTTCAGTTCAGAACATACTTTAATCTGTTTATTTTAATTTATTTTTATTTCATATTATATTATATTATATTAGAGACGGAGTTTCGCTCTGTTGCCCAGGCTAGAGTGCAGTGACATGATCTCGGCTCACTGCAACCTTTGCCTCCCAGATTCAAGTGATTCTCCTGCCTCAGCCTCCTGAGTAGCTGGGATTACAGGCGCCCACCACCATACCCGGCTAATTTTTGTACTTTTAATAGAGATGGGGTTTCACCATGTTGGCCAGACTGGTCTTGAACTCCTGACCACAGGTGATCTGCCCGCCTCGGCCTCCCAGAGTGCTAGGATTACAGGCGTGAGCCACTGTGCCCAGCCAATCTCTTTTTTTAAAAAAAATACTCAAGTTCTCATTTTGATAATCCAAATATAACATATAATGATGCCCAAAAACTTCTGACCTATCAAGACTACCCCAACATTAAATACGACTGTTGTTTTATAGTCGGTGTTTATGTTCTGTCCTTTCTTGCATGAGAATTCTTGACTGAAACTAGATATCTACTCCCAGATAACTGTTAAATGGTCAGTAGGTTCTTACACCAAGGTGTAAAATCCTAGAAAAAAATGGACAGCTAACATTGTGTAGCTGGGTAAAAGGCTGGAAGGAATGAGAGAGAGGTAGATGTCCAAATTAATCTTGTCTTGTGGTTTTTCCGTTCTTAAAAAACACCTTCACACATACACTGCAATTTTTTCACTATAAATATAGTTACATTAGTCTATGTAACAAAGGTAGAGGTTTGTTTGCTTTAGTAAGTATTAGTTTTTTTTTTTTAATTAAAACAACTGGATAGATTAAGATTCTGTCATTTATATATTAATATGATTTTATGTAGATGCGGTACTTTTTTTTCCTAATCTAAGCTGAAATAATGCCATAAGGGCAGTTTTGATTGCTATCTTGAAGGGTTCGGGATATAGTTTATTTAGAGCATGTAACTCTTTGGGGGACAGTAAAGCAATCCTGGGTGGTTGACCCAGTAAATGATTTTTTTCTGAGGGGCAGGAAATATGGGAATGTGAGATGAAGTAGAGAAATATAAAGAGCAGCATTTAAAACTTTATATTTTGGTAGGGCCTGATTTAGGGAAGAAGGGGTAAGAGTTGTCTTTCTCCTTATAGGAGGGAACTGCATGGTATATGGCTCTCTTCTTCCCAACTCATGATCATCATTATATTTTAGTTACATTATTATAATATGCCTTAGTAGGTTAGTTTGGGAAGCTTAACTACAATGTACAATGTTATTTCTTTAGAAAGGTAGTTTGAGGACAACTGGATTTTCAGAATCTTGTGTCATAATCTGTGGACTACATCTATGAACAACAAATACTAGCAGCTCTAAGTTTATGTGAATTTTGGCCTTATAATCAAGTTAACCAAAATTGCAGAAATCAAAGCTAGACTCATAATATTTTACCATTTGAAATTTTTTTTTTTTTTTAATGTGGCATTTTTTTAAGGTTTCAGGTACGTTCACCAACTTTCTTTCAAAAATCCCGGGACCAGCATTGGTACATTACTCAGTTGGAAGCTGCACAGACTGGTTATATCCAACAAATAAACAACCTTAAAGAGGTAAGGAAATACATATTTCTGGTTTAGTGTTTCCTATTGTCCTTTTGGCTTGTTATATTTGTAATTAGATTTTATGTATTTATTGCTATTTGTAATTTTGTAGTTAATAATTAGAAAAAAAATCTAGTTATCCTGTTCCCCATCCTTACCGGTTCTGCAGTGTGCAGTTAGTTTAGTAACCACTAGTCACTTATGGCTATGTGAATTTTTATTTTACTTTATTTATTTTTTTACTTTGGAGACAGGGTCACACTCACTCTTGTTGCCAGGCACAGTTTCCACTAACTGCAGCTTCAGCTTCCCAAGCTTGGGTGATCCTCCCACCTTAGCCTCCCAGGTAGCTCTGACTTTGAGCAGGTGTCATGGCTAGTTTTTGTATTTTTTATGGAGACAGGGGTTTCTCCGTATTGCCCAAGCTGGTCTTGAACTCCTGGGCTCAAGCATTCTGCCTGCTTTGGCCTCCCAAAGTGCTGAGGTTACAGGTGTGAGCCACTGTGCCTGGTCTGTAAATTTAACTTGATTAACATTAAAAATTTAGTTCCTTAGTTGCAGTGGCCACATTTCAAGTGCTTGCATTGGGTACTGCAAATCTAGAGCATTTCCATCATTGCATAAAGTTGTTTTGAACAGTGTGGCTGTAGTTTGAGGTAAGCTCTTTGTGTTTCTGTCGGTGACTTAGTTTCTCTTCCACAAGTTATCTTGGATTTAGAGGATTCTAGGCTATAGCACAATTAAAAGTTGTCCCATCTTGAACTCTTAACTATTGTTGAATGAGCACTGGAGAAGATTAATTGATGAATTTTTATTTTACAATGATAAACTAAGGAATGTTTCATTTCCTTTAGGAACTCAGGATGTGGCGGGAGGTTTGGAGTGCTGAGAATCGTATAGGTCAGGGAGGAAAATATGAATAAATACATGCTTTCAGAGATTTTCATGTTAAATGTACTATTTAAAACTGCCTATATTCACTATACTGTTTGCTATTTGTATGTTTAGCTTAGGCTGGATATGAAAGAAGGAGGATGAGCATAAATGGGGCAGTTTATCTTTGTCATCAATTTTTTTCATAAATAAAAGGCAGTAGGGATTCAGAGAAATGGTTTAAGAAATGGTGCCAAGTGAAGTGGCTCACTCCTGTAATCCCAACATGTTGGGAGGCCAAGACCAGAGGATCATTTGAGCCCAGGAGTTCAAAACCAGCCTGAGCAACATAGCAAGATAAATAAAAAATGAAATTAGCTAAGCATGGTGGCACATGCCTCCAGTCCCAGCCACTTGAGAGGCTGAGGCGGTAGGATCTCTTAAGCCCAGTAGTTCAAGGCTTGCAGTGAGCTGTGATGGCACCACTGCACTTCAGCCTGGGCAACAGAGTGAGAAAGTTCTCAAAAAATAAATAAGGAAAGAAAGAAATGGTTTTAGGAGCATCTGGATGCATTTTTTTTTTTAGCT
This sequence comes from Piliocolobus tephrosceles, assembly GCF_002776525.5. Taxonomy (NCBI): domain Eukaryota; kingdom Metazoa; phylum Chordata; class Mammalia; order Primates; family Cercopithecidae; genus Piliocolobus; species Piliocolobus tephrosceles. The sequence continues at coordinate 34,984,519 of NC_045449.1, forward strand.
AGAAACATCTTTTACTGTGCCAGTGAGCTATGGCTAATATTCGTGCTTTTCTTGTTTTAAAAGAGACTTACTATTGAGCTATCTCGAACTCAGAAGTCAAGAGATTTGTCACCACCAGATAACCATCTTAGTCCCCAAAATGATGATGTTCCGGAGACACGAGCTAAGAAGTCTGCGTGCTCTGACATGCTTCTTGAGGGTGGTCCTACTACAGCTTCTATAAGAGAGGCCAAAGAGGATGAAGAAGATGAGGAGAAGATTCAGAATGAAGATTATCATGTAATAATGAGGCCAGTTTTAGATTTTTGTGTTTGATAAAAGAAACAGTGGAATCATGGCTTTTAACATATTACGTGCTGAAACAGTAGGCTAAAAATATTGTCCATTGATCTCCATTAGTAATGTATATATGCCCTTATGTAAATGTTAATAAGTTAGAAGTTGTTGAATCAAAGCATTTCAAGGTTCTGAAAAAAACAATACATTCTGTAAAACAAACTGTGATGTACATTTTAAAAACTAAACTACCATAAATTGTGGATTTTAAAAGTGTGTTCTGGCCAGGTGCAGTGGCTCACGCTGTAATCCCAGCACTTTGGGAGGCCAAGGTGGGCGGATCACATGAGGTCAGTAGTTCGAGACCAACCTGGCCAACATGGTGAAACCCTGTCTCTACTAAAAATACAAAAATTAGCTGGGTGTGGTGATGCTTGCCTGTAATCCCAGCTACTTGGGAGGCTGAGGTAGGAGAATCACTTGAACCTGGGAGGCAGAGGTTGCAGTGCACCAAGATTGTGCCACTGCACTCCAGCCTGGGAGACAGAGGAAGACTCCATCTCAAAGAAAAAGAAAAAAAAAAAAGGTGTTCTGTTTTCATTCACTGAAACTAGTACATACCTTGTCATTACTTACGTAGGTAGAATGATTCAGGATTTAGTAGATAACCAGGCTCTATCCCAGCTAAACAGCAGCCAGAATCCAGAATAAGAATTTAAGAAGTAGTTGATATTTTTACATAAGAAGGATGCCTAGATAGTTGGGTTTTTTTGTAGTAATTTTTAAGATGAGATACTTCAATTTTAAGTTACGATGAAGGACCCAGTGGGTCAAGAGAATGCACAGATTAAGTGCTTTGATAAACTAGAGATAATAGGGTTTGGAATGGAGCAGTCAGGTGAAGCAGTTAGTCTTTGATAAACTGAGTTAAAGGAAGGGTGAAGTTTGCAGGTAAGGCAGCTGAAAGTTGGGAAAGTTTTTGCTTAATAGTGGGTATTTTTTTTCTGTGCAGATAGGTGACAGTGTTAATTAATGACCTTGATAATGGTAAAATTAGGTAGAACTGAGGAGTGATGGTTTGAAATACAGCTCTGTGAGGAAGCTGATGGGGAATATGTGAAGGATTCCAGTCACACTGAGGGCCCAGCTGAAGGCGGCATGCATAAGTTAGTAAAATGATATCAGTGTGGTTGTGTGATTTTTCTCTACAGGGCTCAGCAGCTGAGGCACGGAAGCAGAAAATAGATTTTTGATAACTATATTATTCTTTGGTGCTTGGTTTATGGGGTGGATGGGGTGATCAACTGAGTAGAAACATTTGGAATACATGTCTTGTTTTCTTGCCATTGATCTAGCACGAGCTTTCAGATGGTGATCTGGATCTGGATCTTGTTTATGAGGATGAAGTAAATCAGCTAGACGGCAGCAGTTCCTCTGCTAGTTCCACAGCAACAAGTAATACAGAAGAAAATGATATTGATGAAGAAACTATGTGAGTATCCCACTTTACTACTGTAAAACATTTAAGTGGTAATTAGAAGCATATTAACTAACTCACACTTAAAAGTAGGGACATTCAGCACTTTTTTGAAAGATTGAATCAATAGCCAGTTTTCTCCCTCTAGTCTCTGGGCTCTTAGCCAATAATTTTTGTTTTTGTTTTAACTTTTAAATTTGAATTTTGAAATTATTTTGTGCCTAAGAAAAGTTCAGAATTCCATATTTCCTTCACACAGATTCATTCACTATTAATATTTTGCTTTATGTTTCTCTGTATATAATTTTTTTCTGAAACACTTGAGATTGAATATACTTCTCATTGTCTACTTTTCTAAAAACAAGGATATTCTTACATAACTATAGAATAGTTATCAAGATCTGGAAATTAACATTAATGTAATACTGTAACCTTCTAAAAATTTGCCAGTAATGTCCTTTGTCAGGATCACATTGCATTTAGTTGTTAAATTGATTTAGTTATCTTCAATCTGGGTTACTTTTTAAAAAATTTGTTTTTCGGCTAGGCGCGGTGGCTCACACCTGTAATCCCAGCACTTTGGGAGACCAAGGCGGGTGGATCACGAGGTCAGGAGATCGAGACCATCCTGGCTAACACGGTGAAACCCCGTCTCTACTAAAAATACAAAAAGAGCCGGGCGCGGTGGCTCAAGCCTGTAATCCCAGCACTTTGGGAGGCCGAGACGGGCGGATCACGAGGTCAGGAGATCGAGACCATCCTGGCTAACACGGTGAAACCCGGTCTCTACTAAAAAATACAAAAAATTAGCCGGGCGAGGTGGCGGTCGCCTGTAGTCCCAGCTACTCGGGAGGCTGAGGCAGGAGAATGGCGTGAACCCGGGAGGCGGAGTTTGCAGTGAGCTGAGATCCGGCCACAGCACTCCAG
>NC_045449.1:34987598-35081282 GCF_002776525.5 Piliocolobus tephrosceles
ACCACTGCACTCCAGCCTGGGCGACAGAGCGAGACTATCTCAAAAAAAAAAAATTGTTTTTCATGACTAATACTTTTTGAGAAATATAGAGTGGTTTATTTTGTAGAAAGTCCCTCAGTTTGGATTAGTCTGAAGTTTCCTCATGATTAGATAGAGATTACACAGTTTTGGCAGGGATACTACGGAAATGATAATGTATCCTTTTCACTGCATCATATGGGAGTGGAGCATGATGTCAATATGTCCCATTACTTGTGGTTAATTTTGATCACTTGGTTGAGGTAGCATCCGCCAGATTTCTGCACTCCAAAATTACTACTTTTTCCTTTATGATTAATAAGTATCTTGTGTATGGGACTGTAAATATCGTATTTTTTTCCTACTTTTTCCTATAAATTTTGACACCCCTTGATGAGTGTTGCTTGGAAAAGGTTATTGTGTTGATTGCCAAGTGGTGTTTTTCTAATTCCATTATTTCTTATTCATTAGTTGCAATTTAAGGAAGAGCTTTCCCTTCTGCCCTATTGATGAACTAATTAATGACTATCATTAATGGGGATAAATTTTTTTTTTTGAGACGGAGTCTTGCTCTGTCACCCAGGCTGGCATGCAGTGTCACGATCTTGGCTCACTGCAACCTCCACCTCCTGGGTTCAAGTGATCCTTCCACCTCAGCCTCCTGAGTAGCAAGGATTACAGGCACGTACCACCACGCCTGGCTATTTTTTTGTATTTTTAGTGGAGACGGGATTTCACCACGTTGGCCAGGCTGGTCTTGAACTCCTGACTTCAGGTGATCTGCCCACCTCAGCCTCCCAAAGTGCTGCAATTACAGGTGTGAGCCACTGCGCCTGGCGATTTTTGGATTTTTAAACCAAGCTTGCCTTCCTGGGACACATCCCGCTTGGTCATAGTGTGTAATTTTTTTTTTTTTTTTTTGAGACAGAGTCTCGCACTGTCACCCAGGCTGAAGTGCAATGGCATGATCTCGGTTCACTGCAACCTCCGCCTCCCAGGTTCAAGCGATTCTCCTGTCTCAGCCTCCTGAGTAGCTGGGATTGTAGGCACCCACCACCACGCCTGGCTAATTTTTTGTATTTTTAGTAGAGACGAGGTTTCACTATGTTGGTGAGGCTGGTCTCAAACACCTGACCTCGTGATCCACTGTCTCGTCCTCCCAAAGTGCTGGAATTACAAGTGTGATCCACCTTGCCTGGCTATCCTTTTTTTTTTCTAATTTGAGACGGTGTCTGTCACCCAGGCTGGAGAGCAGTGGCGCGATATCCGCTCTCTGCAAGCTCCGCCTCCCGATTCACACCATTCTCCTGCCTCAGCCTCCCGAGTAGCTGGGACTACAGGCTCCCACCACCTGGCCTGGCTAAGTTTTTTTTGTATTTTTAATAGAGATGGGGTTTCACCGTGTTAGCCAGGATGGTCTCGATCTCCTGACCTCGTGATCCGCCTGCCTTGGCCTGCCAAAGTGCTGGGATTACAGGTGTGAGCCACCACACCCAGAAATTTTTTTTTTTTTCCTAAGAAAATCTTGCTTTGTGGCCAGGCTGGAGTACTGTGGCATGATTATAGCTCCTTGTAACCTTGAACTCTGGCCTCAAGTGATCACCTGCTTCAGCCTTCTTAGTAGCTAGGACTACTGGTGTGCATCATCACGCTTGGCTCATGATTCTTTTTATGTGTTGCTGGATTCTGTTTGCTAGTACAGTTGTCCCTCAGTATCCTTGCGGTATTGGTTCTAGGACTCCTCCTTGGATACTAAAATCTTAGGGTGCTCAAGTCTCTTAGATAAAATGGCAGAGTAGTTGCATATAACCTATACACATCCTCCCATATACTTTAAATCATTTCTAGATTACTTATAATACCTAATACAATATAAATGCTATCTTGTTATGCTCTATAGTATACAGAATAATGACAAGGGGAAAAAGTCTGTGCATGGCTTTATTTTGTTTTATATATTTTTTTTGAGATGGAGTTTCGCTCTTCTCGCCCAGGCTGGAGTGCAATGGCACAATCTCAGCTCACTGCAGCCTCCACCTCCCGAGTTCAAGCGGTTTTCCTGCCTCAGCCTGCTGAGTAGCTGGGATTATACACACCTGCCACCACGCCTGACTAATTTTTTGTATTTTTAGTAGAGACAGGGTTTTGCCATGTTGGCCAAGCTGGTTTCAAACTCCTGGTCTCAGGTGATCCACCTGCCTCGGCCTCCCAAAGTGCTGGGATTACAGACGTGAGCCCCCGCACCTGGCCAACTTTATTTTTTGAGACAGGGTCTTGCCCTGTCACCCAAGCTGGAGTGCAGTGGTGTTGTGATCACGGCTCACTGCAACCTCGACCTCCTGGGCTCAAGTGATCCTCCCACTTTGGTTTTCCAAGTAGCTAGGACTACAGGTGCATGCCAACACACCTGGCTAATTTTTTAATTTTTTGTAGAGATGGGGTCTCACTATGGCCTTACTATGTTGTTCTAGGCTGGCCCCGAACTCCTAGGCTCAAGCAGTCTCCAGCCTCGGCTTCCCCAAGTGCTGGGATTACAGACATGAACCACCGTACCAGGCCTTAAAAAATATATTTGATCCACAGTTGGTTGAATGCGCAGATGCAGAGCCCACAGATATAGAAGGCCAACTGTATTTTGTTGATGCTGTTAATAGTGTTGTATGTTTCTCTGAGTGTTGTATGTGTCTCTGCTTCTCCCTGTAGGCAAAATCTCTGAGCCAAAACTTTGAAGTTACAGTGAGGATAAAAGTATACCTCTCTTACTTTAGAAGCTGAGCTAACGGGATGTTGGGGACAGTAGCCTTAGTTCTTTCCTTTTCAGGCTTGGGACCTCCACCTTATGAATAAGCTGGGGCAGGGATGATCTGGGCCCCAGTATTCTCATCATGCTGCATCCAAGTAGAGCCTCTATTCCACAAGTGGGTCTCAGCAGAAGGGAGTCTCCACCTCTTGGCCGTGTGTGCCTGTACTATAGCATCAGCAATAGGTAGCTGGGGGCAGAATGAGAAATGGAGATAATCTTGCCACTCCCAGGAATATAGCCCTCCTCTTGGAAGCTCGGGAAGTGGGAGGCCTATGTTCTTCACTGCACCAATCTGGAGGGGAATTTCTGTAACGCCAGGTTAGGAAGCGGAGTGGTCTTGGTTCAAATCCTGCGGATACCCACTTGTCTTACCCAGGTTTTATAGATTTTTTGAGTAGATGTTTCTTCATTTGCTGTATACCCTTGGGACCATTTCCAGAGTCGTTAAGTGGTTGTTTTTAAAATAATTGTCACCAGTTTGACTAACGAGCAGATCTACAGAGCTCCTTACATTGTCAAGCTGGATGCTTATCTTGAGATTTCCTTAAATATCCAAGACTGTCATTGATTGGTACTGTTTCAAATAGTACTTTGTTGTTTAAAATAAAGTAATAGTGTTTTTTAATGTGAGAGACTTTGTATGGCCTAGTCAATACCCTCTTTTCTGAAATTTTATTTTTGGAAAAATAGTATTTAGTCATATACAGTAATTTGGGCCTTTGTTTTTGGATGTTAAAATGTAGTATTTTAAGCCTAATTTATTACCATTAAGCTACCAGTTCTCTGAAGCTATAATTTCTTCTCACAGTGGTTCTTAGATTTATTAGTGTTTCATTTATTTCTTTTTTTGCCTGACACAGTTCTTTTTTTTTAATTTTCCTTTCCTTTCCTGTCCTGTCCTGTCCTGTCCTTCTTGAGACAGAGTCTCGCTCTGTTGCCCAGGCTGGAGTGCGGTAGTGCAATCTTGGCTCACTGCAACCTCCACCTCCCAGGTTCAACCGATTCTCCTGCCTCAGCCTCCTGAGGAGCTGGGATTACAGACGCCCACCACAACACCCAGCTAATTTTTGTATTTTTAGGAGAGACAGGGTTTTGCCATGTTGGCCAGGCTGGTCTCGAAATCCTGACCTCAGGTGATCCGCCCACCTTAGCCTCCCAAAGTGCTGGGATTTCAGGTGTGAGCCACTGCACCTGGCCTTGATATATTTTTTTTTAATTCCTTTTTTTCTTAGCTTTGTAAGAAGAACTGGCTGATTTTTTTTTTTCCTTTTTTTTTTTGAGATAGAGTCTCGCTCTGTCGCCCAGGCTGGAGTGCAGTGGCGCAATCTTGGCTCACTGCAAGCTCTGCCTCCTGGGTTCACGCCATTCTCCTGATTCAGCCTCCTGAGTAGCTGGGACTACAGGTGTCCGCCACCAAGCCCAGCTAATTTTTAGTATATTTAGTAGAGACGGAAATTTCACTGTGTTAGCCAGGATGGTCTCGATCTCCTGACCTTGTGATCCGCCCGCCTCAGCCTCCCAAAGTGCTGGGATTATAGGCGTGAGCCACCGTGCCTGGCCGATATTTTTTGAAGGTTGTTTAAACAATAATATTACCACTACTTAAATTTGGATAATGACAAATAATCTTTCTCCTTTTTGTATTTAGAAATATTTTATTTCACAGAAAAATCTGCATATCAAATTTGTTGAGGTGTGAAAAACGTTTATTGTATCGCTCTATATGAGTGATGGATTTTGTATATTCTTAGGTCTGGAGAAAATGATGTGGAATATAACAACATGGAATTAGAAGAGGGAGAACTCATGGAAGATGCAGCTGCAGGACCTGCAGGTAATGAGGTCACCCACTGCCTCCAAGGCATTCTATTTTCTCCCTGCTCTTCTCTGACCGTATTATATTTTAAATAGGTGGTAGCCACTGCTTGTACATGGTTCGTGGTGTTGGAAGTGCTATATCTTGTAATATGGATTTTTTAGAGTTTATTACTGAAGATACTTAATAATAATAGCTACCATTTGAAAAATGTTCTTGTGTACCAGGCACTGTGAGAAGCACTTTATATACCTTATATTAATAAAATTCTGGTGGTACATTCACTGATGAATAGAGAAATTACAGCAACTTGCCAACTTTTAGCAATTTAGTAAATGAGAGTAATTGAATCCCCAGTTTTGTCTGTATCTCATGCTTATATTTTATACTGTTCTTCCTGATATAAAGTCTTATTTGTATATCTTCCTGGACTATGGAATGATCTCAATGGAATAATTGACTCTTAGACTTACAAAGGATCTTAAAGAGCTCATTTTATGGTTTTTAGTTGCCTGGTCATATAGCTGGTTGTTAGTACAACCAGACTAGAACTCCAGATTGTCCTGGGTTTGTGGACCCAGCATTTTTCTCCCAAACTACACTGCTTCTCCTGGGAGGAACTGACTTATATAATGAGTACTTTTTTGTGTGTTCTCAGATCTATTTAATTAAGTAGTGAATCTTGGCTAGAGTAATTAAAAGTTAGCTTTCTACTGTTTCTGTTTTACCCATGTTCTCCTCAGTGTGAACACTGGCATATTCTTGTTTTGTTTTGTTTTGTTTTGTTTTTTTGAGACGGGGTCTCGCTCTGTTGCCCAGGCTGGAGTACAGTGGTGCGATCTTGGCTCACTGCAATCTCCGCCTCCCAGGCTCACGCCATTCTCCTGCCTCAGCCTCCGGAGTAGCTAGGACTACAGGCACCCGCCACCACGCCCAGAGAACTTTTTGTATTTTTAGTGAAGACGAGGTTTCACCGTGTTAGCCAGGATGGTCTCGATCTCCTGACCTCGTGATCCGCCCACCTTGGCCTCCCAAAGTGCTGGGATTACAGGCATGAGCCACTGCGCCTGGCCGACACTGGCATACTCTTAATATGCTTGGATAACTAAAGACTTCTTAAATACTAGTCCTCACCATTTCAACTCCAACCTAAGCCCTATATTCTTTCTACTCCTGACTTTAATCCTGGGTAATCGTATCCACACCTGTATTTCAGTTACTATCTATATGCTGATCGCTCTTCAAGTTCTTTTTTTAGCCTTTGTCTTTCCAGTAATTTCCAAACCCATGTCTTGGTGTGACTCAGCACCTCCCAAACACAAATTACTGTCTTTTCATCTGCCAGCCTGCCTGTCAGCAGTAGCTACCCTGACTGATAGTGCTACACATTCTTTACTTCTTCCTCTCCCTAAAAGTTTACCTTTAATGTATTACCAAGATCTGTTGGTTCTGTCTCCTAAATCGTGCGTAAATTCATTTGATACTCCCGCTCCTTTGCCATTCCTAGTCTAGGCCTCTGTCTTTCACAACAGCCTTTCACCTGGGTTCTTTGTATTTATTATTGTTCCCTTCTGTTTTTACAGCACGAATCCATTTTTATAGCATGGATTCAGAATAAGGGTGTTTTTTTCTTTCTGATTAATATCTAATTGTGTTACTTCTCTGCCAGGCTTGGTGACTCACACCTGTAATCTCAGCACTTTGGGAGGCTGATGTGAGTGCATCGCTTGAGTCCAGGAGTTTGAGACCAGCCTGGGCAACGTGGTGAAACCCTGTCTCTACAAAAAATACAACAAAATTAGCCAGATGTAGTGGCAAAATTGCTGCCTGTAGTCCCAGCTATTTGGGAGGCTGAGGTGGGAGGATCACCTGAGCCAGAAATCGGAGCCTGCAGTAAGCTGAGATAGCACCACTATACTCCAGCCTAGGCAACAGAGTGAGACCCTGTCTCAGAAAAAGAAATAAAAATAATGAAAAATAATATTTAATCATGTTATTTCTCTACTTAAAAACTCTTTAAGGATTATATGTATTATAGGATAAAGTCCAAACTTGTTAACATGGCACATAAATTCCTTTATGTCTGGATTCCTGTTTGTTTCCTTAGTCTTACTTCTCTCATTCCTCTGTGTCATTCTTTAGTCAGGAGGAACTTCAAAGAATCACAAGATCTACAAATTTAGAGAGAAAGCTTTAATTCTTATAAAGACTGGCCATCCTGACAAGCTGTGAAGTATAGCCTCTGGCAAAGACTAAAAGCAGGCACTTTGCAGGAGGGAAGGGTAACATAGGAATTGATACTGAATAAGTTGGCCAAGTACGACTAAATGGATTCAACAGGGTATAGGAGGAGCTATGAATATCATGAAGAGGGGAACACATGCATGCATAGTAGACAAACATGCATGTTACATGCATTTCGTGTTTACTTTGGACTGGGGACTGAACATTTAAATGCATTACAATTAGGCCCTGTTGTCAAAAGGTAAAACCAACGACACGAAGGCACTCAATGCTCAACCTCTGTATACGGGCCAGAATCAGTCCATGGTTGGCGACTCTTAATAGGAGAAAGTTGCTGAAATCAGTCTTTTGTCCAATGAAAGCTCTGTAGTTATGGCTTGTAGAACAGGGAGTGAGTCAGTCAGCATCTGGCAGTCAGTAAGCTGCAATTGTTTCAACATTGCTTATCTTGAGGCCAGCGCTTGCTTAGCTTCTAGAAAAAAGAAGAAACCCTGTTTGCAGTTAGAATGTAGTTTATTCTTTAAGTATAGGGAGCATGTGACTTAATCCTTGTCTGGCATAGCATTAGGTCTTACTGATTGACTGACTTTTCAGCTTTGTGTGTTTTCTTTTAGTTAGGTCCATTCTTTCCTTTCTTAAACTGTGTGGTAGGGATATTCTTGTATATAACATTTATATACACTTAGGGTAAAGAAGAGTTTACGTTTTTGAATTATATATTCATCAAATATTTACTGAGCACTTGAACTGTGTACAGTTTTACTATTTAGAGATACAATTATGAAAATATTGAATAACAAGATATCCCTGTTCTTAATGGAGCCTGTGTTATAATTCTGAATGTTCTTTAGTAATTCAGGCACTATATTCTAGATGTTGAAGACATAATAATCAACCAGTTTATTTTTATTATATGCTTTGGGAAATTTATATATTTGGCACAAATTTGTTAAATATCATGCCTACCTGGAAAATACAACACAAAGTAATTTATAACCTAAAGGTGAGTGGATTTATGAACAATTAGCTAGAATATGACAGTATACATACAAAAGAATTCCAGATTACTTAAATACTCCCTCCTCAAGGAGATGAAATATAACTTCTACTCCTTAAATGTAGGCTATGCTTAATTACTTGCTTCTGAAGAGTACAGTTTCAAAAGGGGGAAACAGGCTGGGCGCGGTGGCTCAAGCCTGTAATCCCAGCACTTTGGGAGGCCGAGACAGGCGGATCACGAGGTCAGGAGATCGAGACCATCCTGGCTAACACGGTGAAACCCCGTCTCTACTAAAAATACAAAAACTAGCTGGGCGAGGTGGCGGGCGCCTGTAGTCTCAGCTACTCGGGAGGCTGAGGCAGGAGAATGGCGTAAACCCGGGAGGCGGAGCTTGCAGTTAGCTGAGATCCGGCCACTGCACTCCAGTCTGGGCGACAGAGCAAGACTCCACCTCAAAAAAAAAAAAAAAAAAAAAAAAACAAAAGGGGGAAACAACTTCAAAGTAGAGAAACTTGGCAAACATTACCTACCCAGGTGATTAAATTTAGTATTGTAAGTGATAGGTCATGTTGATAGCATGTTGATAGCATGTTGATAGTATTTTAAGTGATAAGTCATGTTGATATGTTGAGAATGGTACTTTATATCTGTAGTATCTTCCCTCTCTAAAAACCCACAGGCAATCTAATCACGAGGGAAAAAGTCGTACCCTTAATTGAGGAACATTCTACAAAATATTTGACCTACTTTTCAGATATAAAGAAAACCTGAGAGACTGTCATAGACCAGAAGAGTCTAAAAAGACAGGAGCAACTAAATGTATTTCAATACTCTAGGTGAGACTCTGAACAGAAAAAGAACATTAGGGGAAAACTACTAAAATCTCAATAGGATTTAGTTAATAATATATCAGTATTGGTTCATTAGTTGTCACAAATATACCATAGTAATGAAAGGTATTAACATTGGGGAAATTGGGTCTAGGTTTTACAGAAACTGTCTGTATTTTTACCTTTCCTGTAAACCTAAAACTATACTCAAATAAAAAGCTTTTTTTTTTTCTTTTGAGATGGTGTCTCGCTCCGTAGCCCAGGCTGGAGTGCAGTGGCATGATCTTGGCTCACTGCAAGCTCTGCCTCCCGAGTTCACACCATTCTGCTGCCTCAGCCTCCCGAGTAGCTGGGACTACAGGCGCCCGCCACGACGCCCAGCTAATTTTTTGTATTTTTAGCAGAGACGGGGTTTCACTGTGTTAGCCAAAATGGTCTTGATCTCCTGACCTCGTGATCTGCCCTCCTCGACCTTCCAAAGTACTGGGATTCCAGGCGTGAGCCACCACGCCCGGCCAATAAAAAGCTTTTTAAACCAAGGCAATAAAAAAGCTAGATCGGGGTGACAGTGGGCAGCGTGTGGAAATGCTTTTTTGTTATATGCTTATTATGAAGGTCCATTTCAAGCCTCGAATGGTTTATGTGTTTTTTGTTTTTTGAGACAGAGTCTTGCTCTGTTGCCCAGGGTGGAGTGCAATGGCATGATCTCGGCTCACTGCAACCTCTGCCTCCCGGGTTCAGGCCATTCTCCTACCTCAGCCTACCAGATAGCTGGGACTACAGGCATGCATCACCATTCCCAGCTAACTTTTTTATATTTTTAGTAGAGATGGGGTTTCACCATGCTGGCCAGCTGGTCTCAAACTCCTGACCTCAAGTGATCCACCCACCTCTGCCTCCCAAAGCGCTGGGATTACAGATGTGAGCCACTGTGCCAGGCCTGGTTAATGTTTTAGAACTACACAATTGACTAAAAAGTTATGTCATCTACAGAATTACGATGTTATGTTATGCGTTAAAAAGGAGATGGTTGGGCTTATATAAAAGCTAGGTATAAAGTTAAATGTTTACTTAATAATCTCATTTTATAGACCATATTAAGGAGATAGCTTGAAACAAGAAAGATTTATTGACTCAAGTGGCTGTAGTCCTGGCTACTTGGGAGACTGGCAAGAGGATCGCTTGAGCCTAGGAGTTCGAGGGTACAGTGAGCCATGATTGCACCACCGTACTCCAGCGTGGGTGACAGAGCAAGACCCTGTCTCTTAACACACACACACACGTGCACACACACACACAACCAGCAAATACAAACTGAATTTTTCCTACTCACTGGATTCAGTGAGCCAGTAATCTGGATTAGAATATTTACAACCTTTTCAGCACAAATTGTTTTTAACATAAATTATCTTTCACTTAAATTCAAATAACTGAATAAACTAAAAGCAGTTCTCATAAGAAGTCGTCTGCAGATGCCACCACACCCAACTAATTATTTTTTGTAGAGACGGAGTCGTTCTCTCTTGCCCTGGCTGGTCTCCAACTCCCGGCCTCAATTAATCCTCGTGCCTCAGCCTCCCAAAGTGTTGGGATTACAGGCGTGAGCTATTGCACCTGGCCCACAGATGTTAGAAAAATGAATGAGCATAATTTTTAAATGAAAATCCAGCACTGATCATTACAAGATTTTGTGATTGTAGATATCAGTATGTAATTTATAACAAAATAAAGGATGTGAAAATGTAGAATATTCTGGAAAGGTAGTTTAGGACTAGACTGTAATAGGGCCTTGAGTGTCATGATAATGCATACAGGCAGTATGCTGTAATGAACTCAAGTATATCAGTGTGACATTTTAGCAAGATTCATATCGCTTGGCACAAATGGAGAAGAACCTGTCACTGATCCGTTTGTCTTTTTATGAGGCTTTTTTTTTTTCTATGTGAACTTCAGAAGCATAGTTTTTTTTTTTGGTTTTTTTTTTTTTTTGAATCTTGCTCTGTCACCCAAGCTGGAATGCAGTGGCGTGATCTCAGCTCACTGCAACTTCTGCCTCCCGGGTTCAAGCAGTTCTACCCCAGCCTCCCAAGTAACTGGGATTACAGGCGCCCTCAACCACGGCTGGCTAATTTTTGTATTTTTAGTAGAGATGGGGTTTCACCATCGTGGCCAGTCTGGTCTTGAACTCCTGACCTCGTGATCCACCTGCCTCGGCCTCTGAAAGTGCTGGGATTACAGGCATGAGCCGCTGTGCCTGGCTGCATAGCTTTATTCTTAATAGCCAAAAGCTAGAAGCAACCCAAATTGTTTTCCAATAGAATAGAGAAATAAATTGGATATATTCATAAACTGATGCTGCACAGTAGTAATGAAAATGAGGCAGTGGCTCATGCCTGTAATCCCAGCACTTTGGGAGGCTGAGTCATGTGGGTCACTTGAGGCCAGGAGTTCAAGACCAGCCTGGCCAATATGGCAAAACCTGATTTCTACTAAAAATAGAAAAAATTAGCTGGGTGAAATGACGCATGCCTGTAATCCCAGCTACTTGGGAGGCTGAGGCATAAGATTCATTTGAACCTGGGAGGTGGAAGTTGCGATGAGCCAAGATTGCACCACTGTATTCCAGCCTGGGTGACAAAGCAAGACTCTGTCTCAAAAAAAAAAAAGAAAAGAAAAGAAAAATATTTAAAAAGAATATTAAAAATCTTTTTTAAGAAAATGAATAAGCTACTCCTATATACAGCCATATAGATGAATCTCATGAATAATGTTGACCAAAGAAGAACGTAAGCGCATACTCTGTTACTACTTTTACATAAATACAAACAGGCAAAACCAATCTGTAATTTAAGTTAGGATGAAGATTACTTTTGTAGAGTAGGAGTAGTGAGCAATTTTAGGAGGCATAGGAGGGGGTTCTGGGGTACTGATGATCTATTTCTTCATCTGGGTGTGATCACTTTGTGAGTATTCATTGGGCTGTACATTTATATATGAGACACACAGAATAGCTTGGAAAGAGAGAAACTGAAATCGATGCCAACCCAAAGTCTTTGATGCCTGTGGGGAAATGTGATAGTGGGTAGAAAGGTGAGAACATAGGCCGGGCACGCTGGCTCCTGCCTGTAATCCCAGCACTTTGGGAGGCCGAGGCGGGCTGATCACCTGAGGTCGGGAGTTCTAAGACCAGGCTGACCAACATGGAGAAACCCCCATCTCTACTAAAAATACAAAATTAGCCGGGCATGGTTCCGCATGCCTGTAATCCCAGCTACGAGGGAGGCTGAGGCAGGAGAATCACTTGAACCTGGGAGGCGAGACTGCGTCTCAAAAAAAAAAAAAAAGAGAAAGGTGGGAACATTTGAAAGGGGAGTAACCAAAGGTCATACCCACAGGGGGAATAAAAAAGTTATCTTTCAGTGGTGAGAATAATGGCCTGAAAAAGCAGTGAGAAACAGGAGACGCTGCTTTCTCTATCGTAAGTGCATTTAACATGGAAGAATGAGCAACTTCCATTTTTAAAGGAGAACCAGATATTAGGGCAGTAAACTCCATTCACTGGGCTACTGGGCTTACTATACGTAAGAATAGTCTGACTAGCTTTTTGGGAATAAGTCCTGGATCTCACGCTCGTATCCTTTTTTTTTTTTTTTTGAGATGGAGACTCACTCTATCACTCACACTAGAGTGCAGTGGTGTGATCTTGGCTCACTGTAACCTCTGCCTCTCAGGTTCAAGCAATTCTCCTGCCTCAGCCTCCCGAGTAGCTGGGATTACAGGTGCCTGCCACCACACCTGGCTATTTTTTTGTATTTTTAGTGGAGATGGGGTTTCTCCATGTTGGCAAGGCTGGTCTCGAACTCCTGACCTCAGGTGATCCACACACCTCAGCCTCCCAAAGTGCTGGGATAACAGGCGTGAGCCATTGCACCCAGCCTCTTACCCCCAGTGTTCTTATTCAGTATATCTAGGATGTAATTTTAAAAACTCCTTCAGCTGACTGACATACAACCCAATTTGGGAATTCCTTAGTAAAAGAAAACAGTTTTCAGCTGGGTGCGGTGACTCACGCCTGTAATCCCAGCACTTTGGGAGGCTGAGGCAGGTGGATCACTAGGTCAGGAGATCCAGACCATCCGTGAAACCCCATCTCTACTGAAAATACAAAAATTAGCCGGGCGTGGTGGCGCATGTCTGTAGTCTCCGCCACGGGAGTCTGAGGCAGGAGAATCGCTTGAACTCGGGAGGCGGAGGTTGCTGTGAGCGGAGATTGGGCTACTGCACTCCAACCTGGACAACAGTGAGACTGTATCTCAAAAAAAAACGATGTGTTTTGTTTTTGTTTTTGTTCAATGTGAAGGGGAAATTGTTTTCTGTTATTTAATAGGAATTGCAGTGTTTACGGAGGCTGGGAAGAAAAACTGTCAGTGAGATAATAATCCTTAGAAGAGGAGGTAGAAGTGGGAGACAGAACATGAGGATGTGAAAAGCATAAATTATTAATTGGCTTGAAGCTTCTGAATAATGGAGCTTTCCTCCTAAGTTATATCCTTCTGAATCTCTCTGAAATACTCATGGGTAGTCAGAACCTGACTTTTTAATATTTTATATTATCTACTTTCCTACATGTAGCATTTTTTAAAAATGTTCTCTTTAGAATATATTTAAACAGCTTTATTGAAGAAGGTCAGTTTTAAGCAACATTTCCATACCTGGTATTTGCTATGCATTATAACTAGGTGCTAGAGAAAAGTCAGATGCTTTTCTTGGCTTAAAGAGCATAGTCCAGTATAGGGGTATAGGCATAATATCTGCTTACAGATGTCTGTAATATGCATCAGTCATTAACATGATAGTCTGAAAACTTCAAATTGTACCCCATTATTTAATCAAAGTGGAAAAAGTCTACCAAACCGTCATGACCTGTACATTTTGCTGTCCTGAGACTTGGAGGAGATTCCTATTTTGGTGTCTAATACTCTGTAATCTGTTATAGTATGGGAATTTGTCTTCTTTTGTCTAAAACCAGGTGGTCACGGGATATAATCTCCTCCTCACCCTCACCCCTCATCCCTCCGATTGTACACATTGTCATCTGTTTTTTTCTAGGGCTCGGGATGGGGTTGGTGCTTGCTTCTGAATTCTAAGTACTAATGAGGCCACCACTCAATCACTGTGCTAGTGTACAACTCTCTGGCCGTCTGGGTCCTTCTTTCTGCTTCTTATCATGAACCTGAACTCCTAAGAGACAGGGTCCATAGACAAGTATTCGTATAATGTTAACCAGTTCATTTTTTCATTTCAATATAGCTAAATTTGTGCAGATATGTATATCATACATTTTCTACACCTCTTTTGCAGGTAGTAGCCATGGCTATGTGGGTTCCAGTAGTAGAATATCAAGAAGAACACATTTATGCTCTGCTGCTACCAGTAGTTTACTAGACATTGATCCATTAATTTTAATACATTTGTTGGACCTTAAGGACCGGAGCAGTGTAGAAAATTTGTGGGGCTTACAACCTCGCCCACCTGCTTCACCTCTGCAGCCCACAGGTAAAATAATACCAGTGATAATTTCCTTTTTCTGTGGCTGTCTAAAAGAACTTTTGGATTTTCATTTAAATATTTCAGCTATGTGTGGAACATGGTATATTTCTGTGTTTTTCATTGTGTACCCTAAAAATGACATTTATATCAACCAAATTAATTTTTAAATTACTGTTCAAAGGTGATTTGTGCAAAAACAAAGTAAAAATGCCCACAAGAAGGTTTTTTATGATTTTGCTACTCAGATTTTGCCTGATAGTTTGATCCATATGAAATACAGTTATCTTCTTTGTGAATGGACTTTTTTTGGTCAGGCTTCATGAATTCCCTTACTTCCAAGTGGAACTGTATCTAAATTGAACATAGAAAAAGGTGACTTACTCATTCTTCGATGTTCAATAGCTTAAAAATGTACACCAGTTGGCAGCAATGCTTTCTGTGCAAAGGTTATTTGTTAAATAGAAATTACATTTGTGTTACTATAATAAAGTGGAGATTTGTATAGTCAAACATGGGCTTTTTAAAACTCAGGGATAGAGTCATTTTGGACAACTAAGGATTTGCCTTTAAAAACTACATTTTAAAAACCATTTTTGTTGGAATGCTTTCAAAAGTATATTCAGTATATTCAAAAATATATGACAAATATTTTTCTACCTTCTTAAACAATAGTATTATATACATCAGATCAATGATTTAGAACTCTGATTTTGATGCAGCTTTAAGACAAGAGAACTCATTTTTCAATCTAAGTCCAAGGCAGAACCTCTGTGTAAGTAACAGAAATAGAGCTCCTCTACTGGTGTAGGGACGTGGAGCCCAGATTATTTAGGCTTCTTCATTCCTAGGAGCCAGATATACTTCCTGAAAGTCTGGATCCTCAGTTTAAAAGACTGTCTTCAGGTTATGAAACAGTTGCCTTTTACGTGTGCACCAAGTATGCTTTATATAAAGTTTTACTTAAATGACAAGTGTTGTTTGCAAAGGCCCAGTGAAACAGACAGGTTCTGATTCCGTAGGTGGATATGTAAGTTGGTTTAACCTTTTTGAAGGACAATTATTGCAGTATTAAAATACCTATATGCTTTAAACCTGGAATTTCACTTTGAGGAGTATATTCCAAAGAGAAAACAATCAGATGTTTAAAAATATTCAACAATACAGTTGTAGCTGAATAAATTACAGCATAACCATACAATGGTATATTTTATAGACAGGTAAAATCATGTTTTTGAAAATATTCAGTCTCATTGGGAAAAATGCAAACTAAACAGTAAGATTTCTTTTTAAAACTAGTTTTCGGCCAGGCACAGTGGCTCACGCCTGTAATCCCAGCACTTTGGGAGGCCAGGGTGGGCAGATCACGAGATCAGGAGATCGAGACCATCCTGGCTAACCCGGTGAAACCCTGTCTCTACCAAGGACACAGAAAATTAGCCAGGCGTTGTGGCAGGCACCTGTAGTCCCAGCTACTCAGCAGGAGAATGGAGTGAACCCGGGAGGCGGAGGTTGCAGTGAGTCGAGATCGCACCACTGCACTCCAGCCTGGGTGACAGATACAGGCTCTGTCTCAAAAAAAAAAAAAAAAAAAACTAGTTTTCTGTGTAGAAATAATACAAATGAGGTTATCTGAATTTCAAACATAGATAATAAAATGCTGATGATAATGAGGGTGGGGAAAATAGTAGAAAGAAAAAGCAAGTTTTGGATTTAAACATCTTGAGTTGGGCATAACAGTGTGACATCAAATTAGAGAGGACCAGTAGACAGCTAAAAATTAAGAACTGGGGCTAGGTGCAGTGGCTCACTCCTGTAATCTCAGCACTTTGGGAGGCTGAGGCTGGTGGATCACCTGAGGTCAGGAGTTTGAGACCAGCCTGGCCAACATGGTGAAACCCTGTCTCTACTAAAAATACAAAAAATTTGCCCGCCATTGTGGCAGGTGCCTGTAATCCCAGCTACTTAGGAGACTGAGGCAGGAAAATGGCTTGAACCTGGGAGTCGGAGGTTGCAGTAAGCCGAGATTGCACCGTTGCACTCCAGCTTGGGCAACAAGAGTGAAACTCCATCTCAAAAAAAAAAACAAAAAAACAAAAAAAACTGGAATACAGACAGTTATTTTTCTGGAGGTGATACTGGATAATTAAAACCAAGGGTGTGAGATTGCAAAAGAATTTTGAGAATATTTTAAAAGAAGAGAGCCAGGAACATAATCCTGATGAACATCTGTTTTTACTGAGTGTGAGGAAGATGACCCAGATAAAGAGCTTTTAGAAAGGAGAAAAACCAAGAGAAACACTCATGGAAGCCAAACAAAAATACCTTTCAGTGAAGGGATGTTAGTAAGCTAGTGTGCAGAAAGGTAGGACTTTCGTTTTATTGAAAAGGCTTGCTTGGGTCCTTTTTTGTTTGTTTGCTTGTTTTTTTGCTGTTGTTGTTTTTGAGACAGAGTCTCACTCTGTTGCCCAGGCTGGAGTGCAATGGCAGGATTTCAGCTCACTGCAACCTCCGTTTCATGGGTTCAGGTGATTCTCGTACCTCAGCCACCTGAGTAGCTGGGATTACAGGCGTGAATCCCTGTAATCCCAGCTAATCTTTTGTAGAGACAGGTTTCACCATGTTGGCCAGGCTTGTCTCAAAACTCCTGAGCTCAAGTGATCCACCTGCTTCGGCCTCCCAGAGTGTGCTGGGATTACAGGCATGAGCCACTGCACCTGGCCTGCTTAGGTTTTGATGTTTATTTTTTTCTGTGTATTTATTTCAACACATGTTTAGTGAACATTTGTCAGATTAACTTCAAATTCATGTTCTTAACCATGTAAAGGAGTATTAAAAGGTATCAGGTAATCTAGTTGAACCAGATTTTAAGGTACATACAGTGGTAAGTAGAACTAGAAAGTCATGTTGGGTCCATTCTATGAAAAGACTTACATGCTAGCCAGAGGAATTTATTCATAGTAGGCATGAAGAGCCATTGTTTTATTTTAGAAGTGGTTAGATTCAGACTGTATTTCAGAAAGCTGACAATTCTGAGAAAATTATCAGAAATGGAAGTTCAGTCAGGTTATTGCCGAGCCTAGCTAATCAAAAAAATTTTTTTTGTACGGATAGGGTGTCACTATGCTCCCCAGGCTGATGTTGAACTTCTGACCTCAAGCAATTCTCTCACCTCAGTCTCCTGAAGTGCTGGGATTATAGGCGTAAGCCACTGCGCCTGGCCGGCAATACGTATTTTAAATATAGTGTTATATATGGCAGATTTAACAAAGTATTTGGCTTCTAGATTTTCTTTGTCGTTTTTTTCAGTTATAAACATAATAAAAGCTCTGCAGAAAGTTTTAGAAAAGTGGAGAAGTTTAAAGAAGAAAGCACAAGGCAGTGGGGCTGCTTTTAAACTTTTAGAATTAAATGTGTAATTCAAATTTGAGTATGATGTGACTCAGATTCTAACTGAAGGTGTGAATAAGTTAGGATTCTTTATCTTTATTTTCATTAACGGAATTTAGTGCATGTTTTATTGTTGATATCAAGTAAAGCGCCCTAGCTTATTTTACACAGCAAATTTGCATATATTCATGTACAAATGATTTCATGAATATTAACGTTTGTTAACATGACTTGTCAATTTCTCCGAAGCATCATATTCTCGAAAAGATAAAGACCAAAGGAAGCAGCAGGCAATGTGGCGAGTGCCCTCTGATTTAAAGATGCTAAAAAGACTCAAAACTCAAATGGCTGAAGTTCGATGTATGAAAACTGATATAAAGAATACACTTTCAGAAATAAAAAGCAGCATTGCCACTTCTGGAGACATGCAGACAAGCCTTTTTTCTGCTGACCAGGCAGCTCTGTCTGCATGTGGAACTGGAAACTCTGGCAGATTACAGGATTTGGGAATGGAACTCCTGGCAGAGTCATCCGTTGCCAATTGTTACATACGAAACTGTAAGTAATATATTCCTAGTGTCATTTCTCCACATGTTATTTGGGAAACTAGATGACTGTTTTTTTCAAAAGAATAATATTTAAATACCTCTATTCCAGTGAATTAAGACTACAAATACATGTGACTTTTTTCCTCATCCGAAATTGATTCTGTATATTTTTACTATATAGTAGAGCTAACATTTCTTGACTGCTTACTCTGTATTTGGCAATCAACACGACAAAATTCTTAACATCATAGATCTTGTATTCTAGTAATGGGAATCAGACATTAAAATGTGTAAACAAATCAAGATCATTTCAGTGGGTAAAAGGTGCTGTGAAGGAAACAACCGAGGAGTGGGATGGGAGGAGCAGATGAGACATGTTCTATTGGGGTAGTCAGAGAAAGTCTCTGTGAGGAGGCAGCCCTTGACCTGACACCTGAAGGTTAGGAAGGTGGCAGCTATTTAGAGATCTAAGGCAAGCAGTGTTCTGGGTAAACAGAACGGAAAATGCAGAGTCACTGATACGGTATTTATTTTGCGTATTTGAAGGATTGAAGGAAAACCAGTATGACAAAGAAAGCAGAGAGAGGAGACTAGCAGGAGATGAAGTCAGAGAGAGGTAGGCAGAATTTAGATCAGGGAGAGTCTTGTAAAACCTCAAAAAGGAGTTCAGGTTTTATGATGTAAGGAGGAAGCCTCTGGAGAATAAAAATAGGGGATGTTTATAATCTGATTTACACTTTACAAAATGACTTTGCTTGTTGTGTGGAGAAGGGTCTGAAAAGGGTCGAGGACAGGAGTTGTGAGACCAGGAACAGCCTATTACATTATCTTGTGTGAAATATGATGGCATTTTCTGGAGTTATAATAGTGGATAGAGGACTTACTCACAGGCCAGCAGCCTTTCTGACTGAGGTTTCCATCTTTCTTAGTTCTCTTAAGGATGTGCTATTCTCTTCTAGATGCATAGGAGGGAAGTTAATCCAGTCTTAGATCAGCAGGGCTGAGTTCTTTCTCAGAACCATAGTTGAAAAAGCCTAAATAGAGTTTTAGGAAAAGTAAGAAACTAAGAATTATGATTAAGTTTTGGCCTAAGCAACTTAGTAGCCAGTGGTATCATTTATTGAGAAGCAAATCAGAATAAGAAGCAGGTTGTGGGGCTTGGGAGGAGGGAAGGGCAGAAAGTTGGGTATTCTTTTTTAAACATGTTAAATTTGAGACACCTGCTAGATATCCTAGTAAAATGTCATAGACACACGAATGGTACACAAGTTTGTTTTGGTTTGTTTTGTTTTTTGAGACGGAGTCTCGCTCTGTCGCCCAGGCTGGAGTGCAGTGGCGCAATCTTGGCTCACTGCAAGCTCCGCCTCCCGGGTTTACGCCATTCTCCCGCCTCAGCCTCCTGAGTAGCTGGGACTACAGGCGCCCGCCACCTCGCCCAGCTAGTTTTTTGTATTTTTTTTAGTAGAGACGGGGTTTCACCGTGTTAGCCAGGATGGTCTTGATCTCCTGACCTCATGTTCCGCCCTTCTCGGCCTCCCAAAGTGCTGGGATTACAGGCTTGAGCCACCGTGCCCGGCCTACAAGTTTGAAACTCAGAGAGAGATCAATGCTGGATATAAACAGTTAGGAGTCAATAGTATTTTATATTATTTAAATCCAGAGGACTGAATAGGTCAAGTTTGGAGGGAGTTTCAATGGAGAAGCAAAATTTTGACTCTGTGGCACTTAAACATTTAAAGGTCTGATAAATAGGAGAGGCCAGCAAGGGAAGCTGAAAGAGCGGTCATTAAGGTAGGAGAAAAACTAGAAGAGATAATATGGCAAAAATCAAAAATAATGCATCTCAAGAAGTAGAGTGGTTACCCCTGTGTTAAATACCATTGAGAATTGTCAAGGCAAGAGGCCAAGTGGCCCTTTTAAGAACCATACCCATGGAGTAGTGTAGCAGAAGAGTGAATGAGGTCAGGGACCAGAGCGCAAATGCGCAACTTCTTTTTTTCTTTCTTTTTTTTTTTTTTTTTTGAGACGGAGTCTCGCTCTGTGGCCCAGGCTGGAGTGCAGTGGCCGGATCTCAGCTCACTGCAAGCTCCGCCTCCCGGGTTTACGCCATTCTCCTGCCTCAGCCTCCCAAGTAGCTGGGACTACAGACGCCGCCACTTGGCCCGGCTAGTTTTTTGTATTTTTTAGTAGAGACGGGGTTTCACTGGGTTAACCAGGATGGTCTCGATCTCCTGACCTCGTGATCCACCCGTCTCGGCCTCCCAAAGTGCTGGGATTACAGGCTTGAGCCACCGCGCCCGGCCTGCAACTTCTTTAAAAGAAGTTTCACAATGAAGTAGGTAGAAGCTGGAGGAGGTGTGGGGTCAATAGTTTCTTGTTGGCAGGGGTGTCCTTTTTTGTGTTCTCTTCAATTTTTTTCATCTGTGAATTAAACCCATTTTAAAATTGGGTTGAGTTGTTTATTTGTAGTTGACTTTAGGAGTTCTGTATATATTTTAAATATTAATCTTTTATCAATTATATGATTTGCAAATGTTTTCTCCCAGTGTGGGGGTTGCCTTTTCCCTCTGTGGATTGTGTCATTTGACATTTAAAGTTTTTAATTTGAAGAAGCACATTTTATGTGTTTTTCCTTTTGTTCCCTGTGCTTTTGGTGTCATAACCAAGAAAACATTGCCAAATCCATTGTCATGAAGCTTTCTCCTGTTTTCTTCCAAGAGTTTTAGTTCTTGCTTTTAATCTTACTTTTAGTCTTTCATCCATTAGGAATTAAATTTTGTTTATGGTGTCAGGGAAGGGTCTGACTTGCCCATGGATATCCAGTTTTCCCAGCACTATTTGTTGAAAAGATTTTTCTTTCCTCATTGAATGGTTTCAGCACCATTGTCTAAATCATTTGACCATATAGATGAGGGTCTGTTTCTAGGTTCTGTTTGTGTGTGTTGTTTATTAAAATTGGCTGTATTAATGTTTGATAGTGATGTGAATAATCCAGTAAAGATGGGTTGGCGAGGAAATAATTGCAAAATTTATAGAATTCTCTTTTTTTTTTTTTTTTTTTGAGACGGAGTCTAGCTCTGTCGCCCGTGCTGGAGTGCAGTGGCCGGATCTCAGCTCACTGCAAGCTCCGCCTCCCGGGTTTACGCCATTCTCCTGCCTCAGCCTCCCAAGTAGCTGGGACTACAGGCGCCGCCACCTCGCCCGGCTAGTTTTTTGTATTTTTTTTTTTTTTGGTAGAGACGGGGTTTCACCGTGTTAGCCAGGATGGTCTCGATCTCCTGACCTCGTGATCCGCCCGTCTCGGCCTCCCAAAGTGCTGGGATTACAGGCTTGAGCCACCGCGCCCGGCCTGAATTCTCTTAATATAAGGAAGACAATTTAATGGAATGAATAAAGGTTATGAATAGGCAATTAACATAAAAAATACAAATGTACAATAAAAATATGAAAAGATACTTGGCCTCACCTGCTATTCAAGGAAATGGTATATTAAACCAAATGGTATATTAAAACCAAAAGTACAGCTTTTTGAGTGAACTTTCTCAGAAAGCCTTTGTTACATATTTTGCAGATACAGTTGACCCTTGAACAGCACAGGCTTGTTCTGCTGTACAGGTCCACTTAATACTCAAATTGTTTTCAACCAGAGGAAGATTGAAAATACAATATCTGGGTGATGCCAAACCTGCATATAGGAAGGCCAACTTTCATATAGGCAGATTCTGCAGATCTTACGGTGGGACTTCAGTTGAGGATTTTGGTATATGCAGGGGTCCTGGAACCAACCCCCACGTATTCCAAGGGACAGCTGTCTCTTCCCCATTGCCACCTTTTTTTCCTGCTGATCACAGAGTTTTAAAATTTTATCTTAGACATCTGTATTAATAATATTCATGGCAATGGCATTGGGGGTCTTATTATTTTTATTTAGAAGGCTTTTTAACTCCCAAGTTAATAAAAACCCTTAATTTCTTCTGGTACTTTTTGTTTTCTAACTTTTTTGCATATAGGTCATTAATTCATGTGAAGTTAATTTTATATGATGCTGTGTGAGGTAAATGGAATGATGTTTTCCCCAAATGAATGAAACATGTTTTTTGAAATATGGTGCAATATGAAATCCATCCTTTATTATAGAGCAGATTCCCAAACATGGTTCTGTTTTTGAACTCAGAGGCTGAAATAAATGAAATTGCCAGTACTCAAGTTTTGGACATACAGAAACAGCAATTTGGTATTGTGTAACCCAGTATTTGTCATGTCCTCTACCAGACTAACACTTTTTTTTTAACTACTATAGTTTTATAGTTTTTAATACTATGATAGGATATGTTTATTCTGTTTTTGTTTTTCAAAATGTTATTGGTAGTTCTTGCACATTTAATCCTCCTCCAAAGTATTTTGACTGGAATTGCTTTACATTTAAAAACTAGTTTGGGGATGCTAGGCACTGTGGCTCATGCCTGTTAATCCCAGCACGATGGAATGCTGTTGGGGGAGGATGGCTTCTTGAGCCCAGGAGTTCAAGATCACATGGCAAGACCTTAATCTCTACAAAAATAAATTTTTTTGATAAGTCAGTCATGGTGGTATGTACCTGTAATCCCAGCTACTTGGGAGGCTGAGGTGGGAGGATTGCTTGAGGTCAGGAATTTGAGGTGCAGTGAGCCATGATAGTGCCACTACACTCCAATCTGGGCAAGAGTCTTTCTCTCTTAAAAAAAGAGGAGAGATTAATTTGGGCAATTGATATCTTTTCAGCATCAAAGCATTCATGTCTAGGAATGTGGTGCTTCTCCATTTATTCAGGTCATCTATTATATTCATATCCTTTTTTAGAATTTTCAGTTTTTTTCATGTAAGTTCTATATATGTCTTGTTAAATTCATTTCTCAACGTATTATATCTCAGGTGGCTATTGTGAGTGGAATCTCTTTTTCTCTCATAGTATTTTCTAATTGTTACTGACATAAGAGACAAAAATATTGATTTTTATGTTTATTCTGTATTCAACCAATGTGACAATTTTTTTTTTTTTGCGCGATGGGGGATGGAGTTTCACTCTTGTTGCCCAGGCTGGAGTGCAATGGCACAATCTCGGCTCAATGCAACCTCTGCCTCCTGGGTTCAAGTGAGTCTCCTTTGTCAGCCTCTTGAGTAGCTGAGATTACAGGCGCATCCCACCACTCCTGGCTAATTTTTGTATTTTTAGTAGAGACAGGGTTTCATCGTATTGATCAGGCTGATCTCGAACTCCTGACCTCAGGTGATCCTCCCATCCATCCAGCCTCCCAAAGTGCTGGAATTACAAGCATGAGCCACCGCACCTGGCCTGTTGAATTTGTTTTATTAACAGTTTTTCAATCAGTTATCTTGATTTTCTGAATATTTATATCATCAGCAGATAATCATAATTTGTTCATTCCTTTTCTGCTTACTTTTTGTATTGCATTGTCTAGGCAGCTACCTCAACAGTTTCCTAGTAACAGTGGTAGGATTTTTATAATTTTTCAACTTTATTTAGGAATTCCTTTAGTTTTTTTTCTCATTAAATTTGAGGTTTGCTATATTGGTATAAACTAAATGGTATATTAAAATTTCAATAGGTAGTTTTTTGTTTTTGTTTCTTTTTTTTTTTTTTGAGACAGAGTCTTGCTCCGTCACCCAGGCTGGGGTGCAGTGGCCATCTCGGCTCACTGCAAGCTCTGCCTCCTGGGTTCATGCTGTTCTCCTGCCTCAGCCTCCCAAGTAGCTGGAACTACAGGTGCCCGCCACCACGCCTGGCTAATTTTTTTGTATTTTTTAGTAGAGACTGGGTTTCACCATGTTAGCCAGGATGCTCTTGATTTTCTCACCTCATGATCTACCTGCCTCGGCCTCCCAAAGTGCTGGGATTACAGGCCTGTTTCTGTTGAGTT
Source organism: Piliocolobus tephrosceles (assembly GCF_002776525.5). Lineage (NCBI taxonomy): Eukaryota > Metazoa > Chordata > Mammalia > Primates > Cercopithecidae > Piliocolobus > Piliocolobus tephrosceles. Next base: position 35,011,713 of record NC_045449.1, read on the forward strand.
TAAAAAACCGTGTGCAATAGCTCACGCCTATAATCCCAGCACTTTGGGAGGCCGAGTCGGGCAGATGAATTGAGGCCAGGAGTTGGAGACCAGCCTGGCCAACATGGAGAAACCCCTTCTCTACTAAAAATACAAAAAAATTAGTTGGGCATTGTGGCACATGCCTGTAATCCCAGCTACTCAGGAGGCCAAGGCACGAGAATCGCTTGAACCCAGGAGGTGGAGGTTGCAGTGAGCCAAGATTGTGCCACCACACTCCAGCCTGGGTGACGAGTGAGACTGTCTCAAAAAAAAAAAAAAGAAGTTAAAAAGGTACATCCTTCTATTTCTAGTAACAACAACAATACCAATAATGGCTAACATTTACTAAGTGTTAACTGTGTGCCAGACATTATTCTAACTATTCTAAATCACATGCATTGACTCACTTAATCTTAACAAGAAGTCTAAGAGGTAAGGTAAGTCAATTTCATTCCCAGTTTACAGACGAGGAAACCAAGGCAGCAGGCATTGAATAATGTTGCTAGTTTCACATTGGTAATTGGCATAGCCAAAAACTTGAACCTCAGAGCCTATGCCCTTCACCCTAACACCAAACTGCCTCTTTTCTTACCACGAGAATTTCCTTTCTTTTTAAACTGAAGCTGTTTAGAATTATATCAAATGATGTTTTGACATTTGTCAAAATGATTTACTATTTTGTTCCATTACTTTTTTATCATAAAATAAATTATATTATTTTTCTAATGTTGCCCATTCTTAAAATACTGGAATGTATCCTATTTAGTTTGGGCCTATAATTAAAAAAAAAAACAACACTGCTATATTCAGTTTGCTAATATTTTACTTAGGATCCTTGACTACATAGTCATAAGTGAAATTGGTCTATTTCATTACATTATCCTTAATCCACTTTAGTTCTAATTCTGTGCTTGTTTTACAGATTGAATTCAGATGTTTTTGTTCTTTTCTATGCTATAAGATTATTTTAACTGTATATAGTTTGCTCCTATGCTATATTAAACTGTATGTCTGATAAATAGCATTCATAAAACTAGTATAATAACTCTTTCAGAGTTAGAACTTTAACAGCCTTTTAAATTTCTGTGCATTTATTGGTTTCCTCATATTTTTAATTTTTTAATTTTTAATTTTTGTGGGTACATTTTAGGTATATATATTTATAGGATATATGAGATATTTTGATACAGGCTTACAATGTATAATAATCATATCAGGGTAAATGGAGTATCCATCTCAAGCATTTATCCTTTGTGTTGAAACAATCCAATTGTACTCTTTTAGTTATTTTTAGAAGTACAATAAATTATGTAGACTGTAGTCACCCTGTTGTACTAACAAATACTAGATATTATTCATTCTATCTAAATACATTTTTGTACCCATTAACCGTCCCCCCAGTCACCCACTATACTCCCTAGCCTCTGGTAACCATTGCTTTATTATCTTGAGTTCAGTTGTTTTAATTTTTAGCCCCCACAAATAAGTGAGAATGTGTGAAGTTTGTCTTTCTGTGCCTGACTTATTTCACTTAACATAATGATTCCAGTTCCACCTAGGTTGTTGCAAATGACAGGATCTCATTCCTTTTTTATGACTGAATAGTATTCCATGTGTATATGTACCACATTTTCTTTTTTCTTCCTTTTTTTTTTTCCCGAGATGGAGTCTCACTCTGTTGCCCAGGCTGGAGTGCAGTGGCGCAATCTCGGTTCACTGCAACCTCTGCCTCCTGGGTTCAAGTGATTCTCCTGCCTCAGCCTCCCAAGTAGCTGGGACTACAGGCATGCGCCACCATATCCAGCTAAATTTTTTGTATTTTTTAGTAGAGATGGGATTTCATCATGTTGGTCAGGCTGGTCTCGAACTCCTGACCTCAGATGATCCACCTGCCGCGGGCTTCCAAAGTGCCAGGATTATGGGCGTGAGCTACCACGCCCAACCCACATTTTCTTTATCCATTTGTCTGTGGATCTTAGGTTGCTTCCAAACCATGGTTATTGTGAATAGTGCTGTAGTAAAACATGGGACTGCAGATATCTCTTTGATATACTAATTTGCTTTCTTTTGGGTATATAACCAGCAATGGGATTGCTGGATCATATAGTAGATCTATTTTTAGTTTTTTTGAGGAACCTCCAAACTGTTTTCTGTAGTGGTTTTACTAACTTGCATTCCTATCAATGGTGTATGAGAGTTGCCTTTTCTCTACATCCTCACCAGCATTTGTTATTGCCTGTGTTTTGAATAAAAGTCATTTTAACTAGGATGAGATGGTATCTTATTGTAGTTTTGATTTGCATTTCTCTGATGATCAGTGATGTTGAGCACTTTTTTCGTATGCCTGTTTGCTATTTGTATGTCTTCTTTTGAGAAATATCTATTCAGATTTTTTGCCCATTTTTAATCAGATTATTAAATTTTTTCCTGTAGAGTTGTTTTAGATCCTGGTCATTAATCTCTTGTCAGATGTGGTTTTCTCATACTTCTGCTGCTACCTAAGTCAGTTACTATAGTTTTTGAAGAAAAACTGATTATATTTGGGTCTTTAAATTTATTGATATACAGTCATTTATTCTGTTTTCTGAAATTTTTAAAACTTCTCGTGCATATGGGGTGTGAACTTCTTTTTCACTTATTTTATTGCTTACTTGTGGTTTTTTTTTTTTTCTCCTTTGATTTGACCTGCTCAAGGGATTTGCTAATTTTGTTCATTTCCTCAAAGACTATGTTCTTAGATTTATTTCATACATTCTCTTTTACCATTTCATTACATTTCTGCTTTTGTCTTTGTTAATACTTTTTTTGAGACAGTGTCTCACTCTGTCTGCCAGGCTGGAGTACAGTGGCGCGATCTTGGCTCACTGCAACCTCCATCTCCTGGGTTTAAGCAATTCTCTTGCCTCAGCCTCCCGAATAGCTGGGATTACAGGTGTGTGCCACCATGACTGGCTAATTTTTGCCTTTTTAGTAGAGCCAGGGTTTCACCATGCTGGCCAGGCTGGTCTCAAACTCCTGACCTCAGGTAATCCACCCACTTTGGCCTCCCAAAGTGCTGGGATTACTGGCATGAGCCACTGCGCCCGGCCTATTAACGCTTTTTTCCTTAACTGATAATTCGTTTATCCTTTTAGTGGAGAAACTGGTCATCATTTTTCCTAAGTCTAGAACATTTATCTAAGTCTAAGAACATTTTCATTAACCCTCTCCCTAGAGCTCCAAACCCAAACCCAAAGAGTCATTCCCCATCTTCCCCTCCTCCTATCTTTTGGTAACCACTAATCTACTTATTCTCTATGGATTTTTCTTCTTCTGGGTTTTTTTTGAGATGGAGTCTCGCTCTGTCGCCCAGGCTGGAGTGCAGTGGCACAATCTTGGCTCACTGCAAGCTCCGCCTTCTGGGTTCACACCATTCTCCTGCCTCAGCCTCCCGAGGAGCTGGGACTACAGGTGTGCACCACCACGTCCAGCTAATTTTTGTATTTTTAGTAGAGACGAGGTTTCACCATGTTGGCCAGGATGGTCTTGATCTCTTGACCTCATGCTCTGCCCACCTCAGCCTCCCAAAGTGCTGGGATTACAGATGTGAGCCACCGCGCCCAGCCTGGACTTTTCATATAAATAGACTCATACTATATGAGGTCTTATGTCTGGCTTATTTCACTTAACACAGCCCTTTCAAGGTTCATCCATATTGTGACATATATTTATTCCTTTTTATGGCTGCATGATATTTTATTGTATGGCTGTACCACATACTATTTATCCACTCTTTAGTTGATGGATATTTGGGTTGTTTCTACTTTTTGGCCATTATCAGTAGTGCTGCTATGAACATTCATGTACAGGTTTTTGTTTGGACATATGGTTTTGTTTGAGTATATACTTAGAAGTGGAATTAATGGGTTACATGGCAACTGTGTTTAACTTTTTGAGGAACTATCAGTGCCAGAATATTTTCCAAAGTAGCTGCATCATTTTATATTCCCAGCAACAGTATATGAGGGCTCCAGGTTTTCCACACCATTGGCAGCACTTGTTACTGTCCCTCTTTTTTTCTTTGCCCATTGCATTGTCTTGGCATCCTTGTCAAAAATCAGTGGACCATAAATGTAAGGGTTTGTTTCTAGACTCTCAGTTCTGTTTTGATGATATATATGTGTATATGGCAGTACCACATAGTCTTGATTACTGTAGTTACAGTAACTTTTGAAATCAGAAGTGAGTGTTCCATTTAAGATTATTTTGGGTATTGTGGGTCTCTTACATTTTCAGATAGATTTTAGGATTAGCTTGTCAGTTTCTGCAAAAAAAAAAAAAAAAGAAACAGCTATGATTTTTATAGAAATTGTGTTGAATCTGTAGATCAATTTTAAGAATATTGCTTTGTTAACAGTATTAAGTGTTCCAATCAGTGATGAACATAGGATGTCTTTGCTGTTGTCTCTGTTTTCTTTCAACAATGTGTGGTGGTTTTCAGTGAACAAGTCTCACATTTCTTTTGTTAAATAAATTCCTAAGTATTTTAATTGTATTTTATGCTATTAAAAATGAAATTGTTTTCTTAACTTCATTCTCACATTGTCTGCTAGTGCAGAGAAATACAGTAAGTTATTTTGTCTTATATCCTGCAACCTTGCTAAACCTGTTTATTATCTGTTAATGAATTTCTTCTGCTTTTTTTTAATTCTTTTTTACAATTTTATTTTTGTTCTTTTTTAAAAATTTATTTTTAAAAGAGATATATTTAACTTACAGATTTGCAGGCTGAATTCAAGGGCAGGTCCCTGCCTTCTGGCAATAGCATTCTTGCTTACTTATTTTTATTGTTTTCCTGGCTTTTGAATCTATGCATATTAGGTCATATAGTCCCTTTTTTTGCTAATTAATTCATTTTAAGGCTATACATTTTCTTTTCACTACTGGTTTGGCGACAGACATTTTGATTTGAAGTACCATGATTGTAATTTGTTTCTAACTCAGCATTGATTTTCTTTTTAATCCAATAATACTTAACAATTTCCAAATGTTTGATGGGTTATATTTTTGTTAATAGTTTAACTGCATTGAAATTTGTATGATTTTTCTTATGGAGCTCACAAATAATCTTTTAAGTAGTCTTTTAAGTTAAGATTTTACAGGCTGGGTGTGGTTGGCTCACGCCTGTAATCCCAGCACTTTGGGAGGCTGAGGCAGGTGGATCACCTGAAGTCAGGTGTTCGAGACCAGCCTGGCCAACATGACAAAACCCTGTCTCTGCTAAAAATACAAAAATTAGCTGGGCATGGTGAGGGTGCCTGTAATCTCAGCTACTTGGGAGGCTGAGGCAGGAGAATTGCTTGAACCCAGGAGGTGGAGGTTGTAGTGAGCCAAGATTGCTCCATTGCACTCCAGCCTGGGCAACAAGAGCAAGACTCCGTCTGAAAAAACAAAGATTCTGCTCCACAAGCAACAAGATGGGAATGTTTTATAACCAGTTGGGGCTACAGAATGTTTTTTATTTTTAGACAGTAGAGAGAACAGCTTCCATGCAAGGTAAGATCAAAACATTTTCTGATGGACTAAATAGTAAGTTTTATGCTGTTGTATGCTATTCAGAGGTGTTCTTAAATGTCTTTGCAGCCACAAATAAGAAGAGTAATTCACCCAAGCCAGCTCGATCCAGTGTAGCAGGTAGTCTATCACTTCGAAGAGCAGTGGATCCTGGAGAGAGTAGTCGTTCAAAGGGAGACTGTCAGACTCTGTCTGAAGGTAAATTTGAGGGATTCAGAATGTACTTTTAGTGGGATAGATATTTATTACCTGAAATTGATGTTATCATGGAGCTTTAGATCTTGAAGGGTACCAAAAATGCTAACGTTGGATTTGAAAGTTTCTGTTTTTGAAACAGGGTCTCACTTTGTCACCCAGGCTGGAGAGCAGTGGTGCGATCTTGGCTCACCGTGGCTTCGACCGGTGGTTTAAGCGATCCTTCTGCCTCAGCCCCACCAAGTAGCTGGGACTACAGATGTGCACCACTATGCCTGGCTAATTTTTGTATTTTTTGTAGAGACAGGTTGCCCCGGCTGGTCTTAAACTCCTGAGCTCAAGCAATCCTCCTACCTCAACCTCCCAAAGTGCTAGGATTACAGGAATGAGCCCCACCGCACCTGGCCCGAAAGTTTCTTGATCTCACAACAGAACAGACCCTTAACAAAATACAGCCATTAGACTATGTATTCTAAACTCCTTGATTTTATTTTTTTTAAATTTTTGTTGCACAGACACATGCAGCCATACCTAGCTTTTTTTTTTTGCCAAGACGGGGTTTCGCTACATTGCCCAGGCTAGTCTTGAACTTCTGAGCTCAAACAGTCTTCCTGTCTCAGCCTGCTAAAGTGTAAAATTATAGGTGTGAGCCACAACACTTGGCCTGGACTCCTTAATTTTAAATGCCTGGCATAAAAAAAAAATGGGATATGTTTCAAAATTATTTTTGAAGTGTTTTTTTCTTTTTTGAGATGGAGTTTTTTGCTCTTGTTGCCTAGGCTGGAGTGCAATGGTACAATCTTGGCTCACCACAACCTCCGCCCCCCGTGTTCAAGTGATTCTCCTGCCTCGGTCTCCCGAATAACTGGGACTACAAGTGCACGCCACCACGCCCAGCTAATTTTTGTATTTTTAGTAGAGACGGGGTTTCACCATGTTGGCCAGGCTGACCTTGAACTCCTGACCTCAGGTGATCCATCCGCCTTGGCCTCCCAGAGTGCCAGGATTACTGGCATGAGCCACCATGCCTGGCCTATTTTTGAAGTTTTTACGTAGTTTTAAAATTATATATATAGTGAGATTTTCTAATATAACTGAGAGAGACCTTCCATGTTTATTTGCCTTCTTTCTGATTATCCCTCCTTTTTTTTTTTTTTTGAGTCTTGCTCTGTTGTCCAGGCTGGAGTGTAGCACAATCTCGGCTCACTGCAACCTCTGCCTCCCAGGTTCAAGTAATCCTCGTGTCTCAGCCTCCCAAGTAGCTGAGATTACAGGCGCACACCACCATACCCAGCTAATTTTTATATTCCCTCTTCCTTTTTTTGAAGGCTCCCCAGGAAGCTCTCAGTCTGGGAGCAGGCACAGTTCTCCCCGAGCCTTGATACGTGGCAGTATCGGTGATATTCTGCCAAAAACTGAAGACTGGCAGTATAAAGCTTTGGATTCAGATACTTTTGTGGTTGCAGTTTTCAGTGGCTTGCCTGCTGTTGAGAAAAGGAGAAAAATGGTCACCTTGGGGTAAATTAAGTTGTTTTGTATATGTAATGGTATAATAGCTAATAGCTTTGTTTGGAACTTTAAGTTTGCATCATGATGAACAAATTAATTTCTACCTTGTTAATTTTTTAGTGGACAGAAAATACATGTATTGCACTAAATTTTCACTTTTTTTTTTTTTTTTTTTTTTTTTTTTGTTAAACAGAGCCTCGCTCTGTCACCCAGGCTGGAGTGCAGTGCTGTGATCTCAGCTCACTGCAACCTCTGCCTCCCAGGTTTAAGCAATTCTCCTGCATCGGCCTCCCAAGTAGCTGGGATTACAGGTGCCCACCACCACACCTTGCTAATTTTTGCACTTTTAGTAGAGACAAAGTTTCGCCACGTTGGCCAGGCTGGTCTTGAACTCCTGAGACCTCAAGTGATATGCCCACCATGGCCTCCCAGAGTGTTGGAATTACAGGCGTGAGCCACTGCACCTGCCCTAAATTTTAACTTTTTAAAGTATCAGAGATTTTACTTTTTTTTATTGGGATGAGATAGTACTTTTTTTTAATGAGATGAGATAGTACTGGAAGTTTAGTTTAGATATGTTGGAGCTCATTTTCAGAGTTAGAGCTCATTTTCACAATGATACGTAACCTTATCTGAACTCTGCCTTGTAAATTTGTGTGTGGTGGGGGGAAGGTTGTCAGCTTTTTTTGGTTTTTAGTTTTTTTTCCAGTCCTACACTTGTCAAAAATGTTAGTGTTGGGCTATATTACATGTCACAGGCATTTATATATATTTTGTATGAAACAAAGCACTTACAGCAACTTTAACACTGCTTTTCTGCTTTTATCTCACCTTTCTTCTCTTCTCTTATCAAAGTATCCTCAAAACTTATAGTTGGAATTTTCCAAAAGGATATATAGTAGTTAACACCTTTATCTCTCCCCTAGGAGACATAAACTCAAATCCCATGCATGGCAATTAAACTTCCATCTATTCAAAAGATAGAGTGATTATGGATGTTGGCTATGGATGTGACAGATCATGAGCCATTAATATCCATCTGCTTATCTATTTTATGGATATTAAACCTATTTCTAAATTTAAACAATGAAATAGTTCTATTTTGGAGACTCTGAAAAGAATTTTACCTCAATTAGAGAAAGATTAACACCCTTTAAGTTTACTTAATTTTATGTAGTCAAGGTGTCTGGCTCATTACCAAAACTACAAGATTGGCTGGTGGTTTAGCTTTCCTTTGCGGCTCAAGTTTCAGTAGTAGAAAGATGTTAAAATCACTGGAGATTATCTTTTCTTCCCTACCTACTACCTAGCCTGATGTTTTATACATTTTTTCAAATTAAAGCTGCAACTAGCTTCTATATTGTATTTGCTATGGAGATATTTTTATCTGCCTTTAGTCATCACAGTTAAATATACATGAACTTAGTTTTTTTTTCGAGAGTGTAAAATCCTGTACAAGTGTCTACAGCTCTTAGCCATGATCCTCATTTTGCAGTTGATTTTATCTACCAGCCTGGTTCATGTAGATGCTGTCCAGCTCATGTCTTTTTTTCCCTGCCTGATTTAAAGTAGTGTAAGCAAAAAGTTTAAATACTAATGAAAGGCTGGGCACAGTGGCACACACCTATAATCCCAGCACTTTTGGAGGCTGAGGTGGGAGGATTGCCTGAGCCCAGAAATTTGAGAACAGCCTTGGCAACATAGCAAGACCTTGCCTCTGTTTATTTTTAAAATAAAAATAAATATTAAATACTAATGATAAGTGTTTCATAATGAAAGGAAAAAAGAATAAGTGAAAAGTTTCCCATCCTTGTCTCCTACAACCTAGTTTTCCAACCCCCTGCCCCACACACATTCATGCTGTTCTTAATTTTTCATGTATGCTGTGTCTTCTCAGTTTTTGTGTATATTTAAGGAACTGTGACTATGTAGCTTTTTTAATACAAAATGTGTACTTTGATTTCTCATTCAATAATAGCTCTCAGGCCAGGCACCGTGGCTCACACCTGTAACCCCAGCACTTTGGGAGGCTGAGGTGGTCAGATTACTTGAGGTCAGGAGTTTGAGACCAGCCTGGCCATCATGGTAAAACACTGTCTCTACTAAAAACAAAGTACAAAAATTGTCGGCGTCATGCTGGACACCTGTAATCCCAGCTACTTGCGAGGCTGAGGCAGGAGAATCACTTGAGCCCAGGAGGCAGAGGTTGCAGTGAGCTGAGATCATATCACTACACGCTAGCCTGGGTGACCGACTGAGACTCCATCTCAAATAATAGTAATAATAATATATCTTAAAAGTCTTTCCCTCTGGGCCGGGCGCGGTGGCTCACGCCTGTAATCCCAGCACTTTGGGAGGCCGAGACGGGCGGATCACGAGGTCAGGAAATCGAGACCATCCTGGCTAACACGGTGAAACCCTGTCTCTACTAAAAATACAAAAAACTAGCCGGGCGAGGTGGCGGGCGCCTGTAGTCCCAGCTACTCCGGAGGCTGAGGCAGGAGAATGGCGTAAACCCGGAAGGCGGAGCTTGCAGTGAGCTGAGATCCGGCCACTGTACTCCAGCCCGGGTGACAGAGCAAGACTCTGCCTCAAAAAAAAAAAAAAAAAAAAAAAAAGTCTTTCCCTCTTAGAACATATTATTTAAAACTTCTATTTATAAGTTAAAATTTTATTGAGCTAATTATAGGTTCACATGCAGTTGTAAGAAATAATGCAGAGACATCTTGTGTACTTCTCTCCCCTAATAACATTTTGCAAAACTGTAGTACAATATCACAACCAGGATACCAACATTGATATAATCCACCATTTCATAACTTTTTTTGTGAATATTTAGTGAAATTTTAAAATTTTATTTTATTTTATTTTATTTTATTTTATTTTTTTTGAGACGGAGTCTTGCTCTGCCGCCCAGGCTGGAGTGCAGTGGCCGGATCTCAGCTCACTGCAAGCTCCGCCTCCCGGGTTCACGCCATTCTCCTGTCTCAGCCTCCCGAGTAGCTGGGACTACAGGCGCCCGCTTCGTCGCCCGGCTAGTTTTTTGTATTTTCTATTAGAGATGGGGTTTCACCGTATTAGCCAGCGTGGTCTCGATCTCCTGACCTCGTGATCTGCCCGTCTCGGCCTCCCAAAGTGCTGGGATTACAGGCTTGAGCCACCACGCCCGGCCCTATTTTATTTTTTATTTATTTTTTTTGAGACAGAGTCTTGCTCTGTTGCCCAGGCTGCAGTGCAGCAGTGCAATCTCGGCTCACTGCAACCTCTGCCTCCTGGGTTCAAGCAGTTCTCTGCTTCAGCCTCCCGAGTAGCTGGGATTACAGGTGCCCACCACCACACCTGGCTAATTTTTGTATTTTTAGTAGAGACAGAGCTTCACCATCTTGTCCAGGCTGATCTTGAACTCCTACCTCAGGTGATCCACCCGCCTTGGCCTCCCAGGGTGCTGGGATTACAGGCATGAGCCACTGCGCCTGGCCCTTAGTGAAATATTTTAGGATAAAATTTGAAATTTATTATTAAACACGAGAGCACGTACCCTACTTAGTTTGGTGCTCAGTTCAAAAAGAAAATATAGATTATTGTGTCACTTACTAGTTACATAAAAATACCAACTTGTTTTCTTCTTTGAGGGCTAATGCTAAAGGAGGTCATCTGGAAGGACTGCAGATGACTGATTTGGAAAATAATTCTGAAACTGGAGAGTTACAGCCTATACTACCTGAAGGAGCTTCAGCTGCCCCTGAAGAAGGTAAGGAATGATAAACTTATAAGTAAGCAGGAAGTGAGAATTCTGTCCCTTTTTTGGTGATGGGTGGTGGTGGTGGTGGTGGTGGTGGTGGTGGTGGTGGTGGTGGTAGTGATGGGGATAGGGAGTGGTTGGTTTAATGGAAACATTACTGAGATCTGCTATTCGACCTGCTTGATCTGAACACAACATTCCTTGTGCTACTGAATTTGATTTGCTAAGATGTTAAATACAGAGGAAGGCAAAATGAATAAGTTACTACATAAAAGGACAGGCCTTACTAGAACAGGCATTTGTATGGGGAAAATATCTGCATATAGTTCATCTGTTCAGTCAATAAATATATTAAGGCACCTACATACCATGCATTGAATTTTTGCTAGATTTATTAATACAAAGTTGAATTAGATATATTCACAATCTAATGGGGAAGATGTGCCCCAGAACGACTAATTAGAATAGTAAATGTTAAGTATTTTTCAGTCAGTCTTAGTGTCTGCAGATTGCTTTTTTTCTTCTTAAAGAAGCATTCCAGGTTTTGACCATTTTTTAAATCCCGTATGATGACTGACTTCAGCTTGTTCTCAGATATACTTTCTAGTGTTTCCTTTGAATGTTCTTCCAAGTTCATTATTGTTTATCTAAAAGCATAGAAGACATTTTGCAATTTGGGGCAACAGAGGTGCTTGGAACAAGGCTATGTGTATTGCCCTTGCTGTGTCCTTTATAAATTGGTAGAAAAGAATGTCAACTCTCTTAATGATATTTGGCCTTGTAATTTTTTCATTTCTTAGTGAAACTCTGCCACCTTCCACCTCTGCACTCATTTGAATTTCAATGATTGATGAATTGTAGCTCAAAGCATACGTACAGGTGCCAGCATCTACTCAGCTGCCCTAAGAAGAGGGTGTGTGGGTGGTGGCATTTTCAGGTTTCTCAGTTAAAGAACACTAAACATTTTGGTTTTCTTATTTGGTGCTCCTGTAGTGGGCAGCATTATTTCAGTAGAAGAGATTAAATAGAAAAGATTTTTGTAAATGATGTGTTTATTGTTAAAACATCAAGAAAGAAATACTATGATTGATGATCTTTATAGAACAGGCCTGTGGGGAATAACTTTCTGTTGTTTTTTGTTTTTTGTTTCCCCCAAGACAGAGTCTAGCTCTGTCACACAGGCTGGAGTACAGTGGCGCAATCTTGGCTCACTGCAACCTCCGACTCCCGGGTTCAAGTGATTCTCCTTCCTCAGCCTCTGTGTAGCGGGAATTACAGGCGCCTGCCAACACGCCTGGCTAAGTTTTGTATTTTTAGTAAGAGACGGTATTTCACTATGTTGGCCAGGCTGGTCTCAAACTCCTGACCTCATGATCCACTCGCCTCGGCCTCCCAAAGTGCTGGGATTACAGGCGTGAGCCACCGCGCCCGACCGGGGAATACTATGTGTCTCCATACATACTGGATTGTAGTAGCTTAAATTACTACAGAATATACTGGAATTACATTTTTCTTCCACCAAGCGCAGTGGCTCATGCCTGTAATCCCAGTACTTTGGGAGGCTGAGGCAGGCAGATTACTTGAAGTCGGGAGTTCGAGACCAGCCTGGCAAAAATAGTGACACCTCATCTCTACTACATATACAAAAATTAGCCAGGTGTGGTAGCAAACACCTGTAATCCCAGCTACTCTGGTGGCTGAGTCAGGAGAATTGCTTGAACCAGGAGGCAGAGGTTGCAGTGAGCCAAGATCACGCCACTGCACTCCAGCCTGGATGACAGAGTGAGACTCTATCTCAAATGACAATAATAAGCTCATTTTTTTCATGCAACATTTATGAAATGCTTCTAATTTACTGGATGTTGTATTTGATGCCAGTGATAAAATTCCTGAACTTACTATCTAGTTCAGACTTTCTCCACCTTGGCACCAATTGCCATTTAGGCCACGTAATTCTTTATTTTACAGGGGCTGTTCTCTGCATTGTGGAATGTTTAGCAGCATCCTCAGCTTTTAACTGCTAGATACCAGTAGTGTTTCCTTCCTGTTACAACAACCAAAAATGTCTCCAGACATTGCCAAATTTTTCCTGGAAGGCAAAATCATCCCCAGTCATGAACCAATAGTTGAACTAAATAATTCTCAACCAGAGGTGACCACTCCTTGAGAATCACTTGCCAGAGTGGGCCACAGTTACTAATAGAAATAAGTTGTAGCTCTCAGGTATGCTAGTATGTGTGGTGGTAGTGGTAGGAGGGTGGCAAGGAGAGCAGTTGAAAACCAGTTGTTGGGTGTGGGAGGAGACTAATAGCCAGTTATAATTTAGGGTGATGAGTGCTGTGATAAGGAGTATAGGCAGCTCAAAAATGAGATATGTAATAAAAATAATAGATAATACTAAGTTCTTAATATGTTAAAGACTTTACCAGTATTGTTATTCTCAGAATAACTCTACATGGTAGTTGCTTTTGTTAACCTAGTCTTACAGGTGAGTGAGTAAGGTGAGTAACCTTACTCAAAGTCACAGGGTTATAAATTGAAAGGCTGGGGCCGGGCGCAGTGGCTCATGCCTGTAATCCCAGCACTTTGGGAGGCTGAGGAGGGTGGGTCACCTGAGGTCAGAAGTTCAAGGCCAGCCTGGTCAACATGGTGAAACCCTGTCTCTACTAAATATACAAAAATTAGCCGGGCGTGGTGGCAGTCGCCTGTAATCCCAGCTACTCGGGAGGCTGAGGCAGGAGAATCGCTTGATCCCGGGAGGCGGAGGTTGCAGTGAGCCGAGATCGCACCATTGTGCTCCAGCCTGGGTAACAAGAGCGAAACTTTGTCTCGAAAAAAAGAAAAGAAATTGGAAGGCTGAGCACGTTGGCTCATGCCTGCAAATCCCAGCACTTTGGGAAGGCCGATCACCTGAGGTCAGGAGTTTGAGACTAGCCTGGCCAACATGGTGAAACTCCATCTCTACTAAAAATAGAAAAATCAGCCGGGCATGGTGGCGCACTCCTATAATCCCAGCTACTTGAGAAGCTGAGGCAGGAGAATCACTTGAACCCGGGAGGCGGAGGTTGCAGTGAGCCAAGATTGTGACCATTGCACTTCAGCCTGGGCAACAGAGCGAGACTCTATCTCAAAATAAAAAAAGAAAAAGAAATTGGAAGAGCTAGAATTTGAACCTAGAGCCAGTGCTCTTTTTTTTTTTTTCTTTTTTTTTTGAGACGGAGTCTTGCTCTGTCACCCAGGCTGGAGTGCAGTGGCCGGATCTCAGCTCACTGCAAGCTCCGCCTCCCGGGTTCACACCATTCTCCTGCCTCAGCCTCCCAAGTAGCTGGGACTACAGGCGCCGCCATCTCACCCAGCTAGTTTTTTTTTTTTTTTTTGTATTTTTTAGTAGAGATGGGGTTTCACCATGTAGGCCAGGATGGTCTCGATCTCCTGACCTCATGATCCACCCGTCTCGGCCTCCCAAAGTGCTGGGATTACAGGCTTGAGCCACCGCGCCCGGCCGAGCCAGTGCTCTTAACTGTCGTCTCTCACCTAGTCCCTAATTCACCCTTGGAAAGATAATCCTAAGGGATGAGTAGAAGTTAGCCAGATGAAGACTGGTGAAAGAGACACCAGAAGGAAGACAGAGGCCAGATCGTGAAGAGTTATGTGGAATATCCCAGCTAGAATTTGAACTTTGTCATTTTAATAGGATCTAAGTTAGAAGTGACACTTTAACATTTCTACTGTAGCTGCATTGTGGAGAATGGATTTGGGGGTGGGAATAGCGTATGTGGAACTAGGGGCAGGAAAATTGGTAAGAAGCATGGTTAATTTAAGTGAAATGATTTGGACTTATTTTTAATTTTTTATAGAGACTTGGTCTTGCTCTGTTGCTCAGACTGGTCTTAAACTCCTGGGCTCAAATGATCCTTCTGCCTCAGCTTCCCAGAGTGCTGGGTTACACGTATAAGCCACCACACCTGGCCGATTTGGACTTAATTTCAGCCTCCAATTTATCAATATACATTATCTCAGCACTAATTTTTATATATAAAATGGCTGGTCAGCACAGAAAACACCGGAACTTTTTGACACCAGTTTCATTTCTTACTTAAAGCTAATTGACAGCTTGTCCTAAACTGAAGAAAGGCATAGTGAAGATCAGTACATTTTCCAAGTCTTTGAAAGAATGGAGTTATTCATATGGGATTTAGAGTTAAGTGATCAGTGTTACTCAGTAACACATTTTATCTTCATATATGGGGTGTTGTGCTATAAAGCACCTAGAACGCAATAAGAGAAGTTGCTGTGAATGTGCAACGGTGACACAGAAGTACACCCTTGTAATTTGTTGGTATCTGAACAGCTTGTTTACCTCCAGAGTCCCAGGATAGACTAAGGAGGAGACTAACTGATGAGGCTGAGAGAAGGTAGTACAGGAGACAACGGAAGCCCTGTGCCTCCTGTAATCAGCTTTGTTTCTCGAGGAGAATGTGGCCTTGCTCACTGTTGCCAGTATTATTCTATCATCAGCAAGAGCAAGTTCTCAGGAAACCCTTATATACCTATAAGCTTTAGTAGACAGTTGAATGGGTTTGTCTTGTATCCATGCTTAGGAAAAACAAGACTCTTTATTTTAGCCAAATACAAAAAGAAGAGATTCTGTGTCAGATCACTGTGGGGTTCTCTCTCTCTCAGAGAAGGTTGTCTGAAGGACTTTAAGCCATTGTTTGTGGTACTGGCTGGGAATTTGGGACTCCTAAAGTGTCTCTTAACTGCTCTTAAGCATCAGTTTAAAAATAACTTTTTTCTTAGATACAAACATAAATAGGCCTTTTCCTTTTTACTGGAACCATATGGGACAACCTTTGGTTGTGTTAGTCTTTGGTTTAATGACCTGGTGCTGAAAAGGTTGACTTATTTTTTCTTTCAATTGATAACCTGCACAACTGTAGGTAGGCCAGTTTATTTCTTGTTCTTTGTAAAACTGAAGGCTTTGCTCTCTCAGTTCTTGCTGAAGTAGCACAAACCCCCTTCAGTTAAATCAGGGGTACTCAAAATACCATCCAGGGAAAAGCCTTGGCATGCCTGTTAAAAACCTTGCTTGTGGCCTCTTTAAGAGGAATACAAAGTCTGATGGTCTGCCACTGCTGATCATTTAGGGTAATGATTAAGATACCTTTAACAAAATTCATCAAAAAATTAACTGACTTCAACAAAAAGGGAAATTAACTCTTTTATATTAACTAGTCTCTCAATAATAAGAAGGTACACCTAACTGTGGTTAGAGCAGTTTCAGGATTAGAAAATTTAGCTGCTCAGTGTCATCAGGAACTTGTTTTGTGTGTGTGTGTGTTGGAGGGCGGGGGTGGGGTTGTTTTATCTTTTGCCCTGCCATTCTGAGTGATGAGAGACTTAGCTCTTCTCAGGGCGGTAAGATGTTGGCTGCAGTTCTAGACATCAGAGTCAGAACAGCATTCTGGGAGTGGGAGAGGATTGATTTACTCTACAATCTCTAGCAACAAGGAAAACCTTTCTCAAAGCACCTCGACAACTTCCTCTTGGATCTCGTCAGCCACTATCAAGGAAAATTGGCCAAGTCCATTTATTTATTTATTGGAGATGGAGTTTCACTCTTGTCGCCCAGGCTGGAGTGCAGTGGCATGATCTCTGCTCACTGCAACCTCCACCTTCCGGGTTCAAGCGATTCTCCTGCCTCAGCCTCCCAAGTAGCTGGGATTGCAGGTGTCTGCCACTATGCTTGGCTAATTTTTGTATTTTTAGTAGAGATGGGGTTTCGCCATTTAGCCAGGCTGGTCTCGAACTCCTGACCTCGGGCAATCTGCCTGCCTTGGCCACCCAAAGTGCTGGGATTACAGGCATGAGCCACCGCGCGCCCAGCCAGCCAAGTCCAGTTATTTGGTCTCCCTCCCCAACTCGTTCCACATGGCTATGTGGAAGAGGGAAAATACCTGAACAATATCAGGGTCCTTTTCGAAAGGAGAAAGGCAGATAAATTCTTAGTGACTAGAATACAAAGTGTCATCTGTACCAGGTGGTTCATATATTTTCCATAGCATCTGAAATTTGAGCAACTTGATTTAAGGGAGTTATAGCTCAAGTTAGCTTTCTCAAAAAATATGGTAGATGATGGATAGAGTAATAAGATGCAGATTTCTTTTGCATTAACAATCTCTGAAGCTTCTTACAATTAATAGTATCTTACAATTAATAGTAATTGCTGTCATTGACATCCAGCAATTTGTCTTTTTCTTTACATTCACAAAGGTAGGAAACTTCCAGATCTTAGTACTTGACAAAAGACCAGGTGTTTTCATGCATGAACTTCTTCCTAGCATTTCTTGGGAAATGTACGTTTTTTTGAATTCTGAGAAAAAGTAGTCAAGAAGTTTAATAAATGGAAAACATTATTCTAATTGTCTTATTAGAATTAGTTTTAACAACACAGAAACATTACTGATTTGAAGGAATTTACTTAGGGCAAATTGAAAGTAAAAACTAGAAATACTGATACCTGGAATCAAAGGTTAAGGTCGACCGTAGCTCCTTGGAAAGAAGTGATTACAAATCAGTCTTCATTATAAATATTGCCATTTTATGTGTGTCCATTGCCCTGTCTGCTGCTAAGTAATTATTAATGAGTTTACGCATGGTATACTTAATAAAAATTGAGTGGTGTTCCAAGAAATAGAATTTGAAGCAAAATCCTAATATTGGCATTTTGTGATTCTGCACAGTACTATAAACCTTACTGAGTTCTAAATGTTACATTATTCACATACTAGCCATTAATACCCACATGCAGTCTAGCATTTGAATATTCACTATAGGCCTCAGTTCTTACAAATACTAATTGAATGATTTTTTTAAAGATAACACATGTAGGCTGGATGCGGTGGCTCACACCTATAATCCCAGCACTTTGGGAGGCCGAAGCAGGTGGATCACAAGGTCAGGAGTTCGAGACCAGCCTGGCCAATATGGTGAAACCTGTCTCTACTAAAAGTACAAAAAAATTAGCTGGGCGTGGTGGCACATGCCTGTAATCCCAACTACTCGGGAGGCTAAGGCAGGAGAATTGCTTGAACCTGGGAGGTGGAGGTTGCAGTGAGCAGAGATCGTGCCACTGCACTCCAGCCTGGGTGACAAAGGGAGACTCCGTCTCAAAAACAAACAAACAAAAAAAAGATACACATGTAATGAATAGAGTTTGAAAAAATGTATTTAATAACTTCTTTTAAAGAATAATGTAGATTTTGGGAATTCCAGAGAATTCCAATTCATTGTGTTTGGTTCCTGAAGGTTGGTATTTGAGGGGAATTCAGAAACACTACTACTAAGAGATCAAATTTGTGCCTTGAAGTTCAACTCAGTGTGTTTTAGTGTTTTCAGCAACAGTTCCATGGAGGGCCACAAGGTGGAGGTGGTACTTCACAGAACTAGCTAGTTTGGGCCACTTAATGAAAAGTCTCTTTAATGGTCTCTGCTCTTTTTCTTTTTCATCTACTTCATTAAATTGTTGTAAACGCTTCACTTTTAGAACAGGAAAGTTTTTTTTTTCTTTGCTGAAGATGGAGACGATTTCTAAATATTTAAGGCAGAAATAATGCTAACCAAACTCTTCTTGAGAACAGAAAAGGAAGAGTGCGCCACTGAAGCCATGTGGGGTCACAGTTGCCTTCGTTGGAAGCTTTTTTAACTAAAGCAGATTTTATTTCTTTAAAAGTTAAAATACCCATCTATTTTTCCTTAAGTAAGCTTTGGTAGTTTATAGCAATGAAGGAATTTGCTCATTTCATCTGTTTTTGGTTTCGTGAGTGTACAGTTATTTATAGTATTTTATTATTTTTTACTGTTTATAGAATCTGTAGTTGATGTTCTTTTTCCTTCCTGATATTGGAAATTTTGTTTGCTCTTTTTTGTTGTTAGTGAATCTACCTAGAGGCTTTTTTAACTTCATTGATCTTTTCAAAGAAACACCATTTTGTTTCATTGTGGCTTTTTTTGTTTTTCTGCTGATTTTCTTATTTTTTAAATTATTTCTTTCCTTTAACTTGCTTTGGGTTTAATTTCCTTTTTCTAGTTTCTTAAAGTAGTAGTTTAGATTATTGATTTGAGATATTTTCTCTTCTAATATAAACACTTAATGGCATACCTTTCATTTTAAGCACTGCTATAGTCACATCCTGCAAATTTTGATATATTTTTATTTAATTCAGAATGTTTTTTGTAATTCTACAAAATTTTCATCTTTTTTCCTTTTTTTTCTTTTTAATTATACTTTAAGTTCTAACTTTTTTCCTGTTATCTGTTGTCTCTTCTTTGTTATTTTTGCTATCTCTACGACACTCTATTTGACACAATTTAGACCAGTCCCTTTATCCCCTTGTTTCTTAATTCTTCCTTCCTTCTTCTGTCCCTCAGGTTATTGTGTTCTGTTGCCCAGGCTGGAGTACAATGGTACAATCAAAGCTCACTGCAGCCTTGAACTCCTTGGCTCTAGTGGGCCTCCCTCCTCATCCTCCCTAGAAACTAGGATAATCACAGGTGTGCACCACTGTGTGCCTGGCTAATTTTTAATTTTCTTTTTTTTTTTTTGTAGAGTTGGGGTTTTGCTAAGTTGCCCAGGCTAGTCTCAAACTCCTGGGCTCAAGTGATCCTCCTGCCTCAGCCTTTCAAGTAGCTGGGACTTCAGGCATGTGCCACCAGGCCTGGCTGATGAGCATTTTATCTGGCTTTAAAGCCCTTAAATCCAAACATCTGTGTCATCTCATCATTGATGTTTGTTGGCTGTCTTTTCCTGGTTTTTCATATGCTGAGTAATTTGGGGTTGTATCCTGGACATTTTCATTAGGATTTTTTTTTTTTTTTTAATAAGACTCTGGGTCTTATATTAATCTGCCACTTTTATTGTCATTCAAATTCAGGCTTCATCAGTATGCCTGTTTCTATTTACTTTTCAAAGTAAATAACTATGAATATCCTTAAATAACTATGCCACCCATCTCTCCAGGTTTTATTGCTACTTTCAGTGGGAAAGATAGAGTGGAAGGTGCTTACTCCGTTGTACCTAGAACCTTCTTTCCAGAGAGGATTTTACTTTTGCTTTATTCAAATAACACTAGCTCCTGAACAATTTTTATGTCAATTTCTTGAAATTTGAACCTCAACCTTAAATCCCAAACCTAAATTAGGCATGTAAATCTTACTTTGAATTTTGAGGTAAGACTTTTTTCCCCCTCTTCAGAGCCCAGTAGAAACAGACAAAATTCCTTGCTGTTTTCCTAGGCCAGTAGGCAGACATTTTTCTGGTCTGTTCTTTAATAGGAATTTTAGCATTAGCCAAGCATGGTGGCTCATTCCTGTAATGCCACCATTTTAGGAGGCCAAAGCGGATGGATCACTTTAGCTCAGGAGTTGAAGACCAGTCTGGGCAACATGGCAAAATCCCATCTCTACTGAAAAATTACAAAAATTAGCCAGGTGTGATGGCACAGACCTGTTGGGAGGCTGAGGTGGGAGGATCACCTGAGCCCTGGGAGGTTAAGGCTGCAGGGAGCCATAGTTGCACCACTGTTATCCAGCCTGGGTAACAGAGTGAGACCCTGTCTCAAGGAAACAAAAATTTTAACATTATGCAGGGGGTGGAGTTCTAGTCTCACTTTCAATTCCCTTTCTGTAGGGGATTCATTTTTCTATCCCAAGGCAGTGTTTAAAAATCCTCATATGGAACTCTCCAGGGCAACCGTGGGCCCTGATCCACTAATGAAAGTTCCTTATCCTTCTTTGTTTCTGACACTTGGGGATTTCCTTTCTGCCTTTTAATGTGCTTGTTCATTAAAATGATGTTTTACATTTATATTTTATCTGGCTATTTGTAAGGATTTGTAGCAGAAAGATTTTCAGGTTTTCTTGATTGCTATCGTGCTGAAACAAATACTTTTTATAGAATTACTCTTTTAAAAATCAACTGATGTGGCCAGGCACAGTGGCCTGTAATCCCAGCATTTTAAGAGGCTAAAAAGTGGGAAGATCTCTTCTCAAGCCCAGGAGTTCGAGACCAGCCTGGGCAACATATTATAGCAAGACACTGTCCCTCCAAAAAATGTTTAAATTAGCAGGGCATGGTATCATGTACCTGTGGACTTAATCTACTTGGGAGGCTAAGGCAGGAGTATCCCTTGAGCTCAGGAGTTTGAGGCTGCAGTGAGCTATGATCAGGCCACTGCAGTCCAGCCTAGGGTAACAGAGCGAGACCCTGTCTCTCAAAAAATAAAAATAAATAAAAATCAACCGGCATACACAAAAAAATTAGATGCCCAATTAGTACAAACTAACTAATTACTAGAACTGCCAGAATTTCTAATATTCATCTAACATGTGGATTTGTATAACACATTTATATTTACGTTTTAGGCTAGGGACTGTAATTATATCTATAATGAATCAGGATTAAAAGAGTTCCTGTTATCTCTTGTGACTGAAAAAATAAACAGTGTTTGATTTGGAAAAAAATATTATCAGTATAATGAAATTAATGCTGGTTTCAAATGATAACTTTCAGGTACTATGGAAAGGGCAATTTTAAACTTTGAGAACAAAAATAAAACCACTGTTCTAAATAGCTAAAGATAATTGAGGTTTGTGTGGTTACTTTTATCTTTGTTTTGTTGTGTTTAGTTTGTTGAATTCTTGGCATTCCATGTAAAATTCAATAGGAATCTCAGTTTAGTAGTTAAGGAGATTTCTGTTTCCTTTCACTTGCGGTGGTTTCTTTTCAGAAACATGTTCTCCTTTCTTCCTGCCAGGAATGAGTAGCGACAGTGACATTGAATGTGACACTGAGAATGAGGAGCAGGAAGAGCACACCAGCGTGGGCGGGTTTCGCGACTCTTTCATGGCCATGACACAGCCCCCGGATGAAGGTGCAGCACATGATGTCATTTTACACAGATTAATAAAACCGCCGCTGCTGCTTCTCTTTCTTCTGCTGCTGCTACTTCTACTTCTTCCGCTCTGCTGCTTTTGCTTCTTCTGTTCTACTTCTTTTTTTTTTTTCTTTTAAATTATTGTCATTTATGAGACAACATTCTTTGGTAAACTATTATGGTGAGTACTGAAAAAACACAGCTGGTAATATTTGGCTGAGTTGCACCTAATGAGTGCTACTTACTGGGTAGAGAAGAGGTCCACAACCTGCTTTTGTGTAGTCTGTGACCTGAGAATGGTTTTTACTTTGTAAAGAGTCTTAAAAAAACAAGCAAAAGAAAGAAGAGTTTTCTTTTTTTTTTTGCCCTGAGACAGAGTCTTGTTTTGTTGCCCAGGCTATAGTGCCGTGGCGTGATCTTGTCTCACTGCAACCTCCGCCTCCTGGGTTCAAGTGATTCTCCTGCCTCAGCCTCCTGAGTAGCTGGGATTACGGGCACACACCACCACGCCTGGCTAATTTTTTTGTATTTTTAATAGAGATGGAGTTTCACCATGTTGGCCAGGCTGGTCTCAAACTCCTGACCTCATGATCCGTCTGCCTTGGCCTCCCAAAGTGCTGATATTACAGGCATGAACCACCACGCCTGGCCCAAAGAAGAGTTTTCAACAGAGTCCGTTTGTGGTCTACGATGCCTAAATATTTACTATCTACCCTTCACAGGAAATGATTGCCAACCCTCGGGAGATTTCAGATGTTTGGATTTTTTTCCTTTTCAGAGATTTTTCTAGCCTACTGTAGGATAACTTTAACCTTTTAAAGCAAAAATAACTTAGAAATATATGCAGATTGTGAAATCAATTTTTATTCCCTCCTACCCCCAAAAAAGTTATTAGGAAAAAATTCAACAAGAGAAACCTAATGTTAATATTTTACCTTGTTTTCTTCTTCTGTTCTTATTTGCATTTCTTCTTTTTTTTTTTTTTTAGATAGAGTCTTGCTCTGTCTCCCAGGCTGAAGTGCAGTGGCATGATCTCAGCTCACTGCAACTTCTGCCTCCCAGGGTCAAGCAATTCTCCCACCTCAGCCTCCTGAGTAGCTGGGACTACAGGCATGTGCCACTACATCCAGCTAGTTTTTGTAATTTTTAGTAGAGACTGGGTTTCGCCATGTTGGCCAGCCTGGCCTCGAACTCCTGACCTCAGCTGATCTACCCACCTCGGCCTCCCAAAGTACTGGGGTTACAGGTGTGAGCTACTGTGCCATCCCTACCTAAATATTTTATAAATAATGTTGTATTCTGCTTTTTTAACTTAAATATATTTGTATGTTATTTAAAATTTCATAAACTTCATTTTTTATGGCAACCTAATATTCTGTCATGTTCTGCTGTGAAGCAGTTTTCTGGAATACAGATTAATCAAGAAAAGGATATACTGTCAAGTTAGAGAAATACACATTTAAAGTTACCCAGAGGCCTTAATAATCAATCTGAACATTCCTCTGCAAGATATCCTGGAATGACAACGTTGTCAAGCTTTTGCTAATTGTCTGCTTTATATTTTACATATTTTCCTGGTGTTCTGGTATCTTTTTCAATACAGAACCAAGCATTTGACGATTTGTAAGTATTAAGGCATCTTTAGTAACTTCCTCTGCTTCTAAAAGAAGCATCCAAATTTTGTACAAGTTATTTGGAGTGCTGGTGGTTTTGTAGTGATATTTGCATGCATAGTTTAATTGGCTTTGAAATATGTTTTAAGTTTATAAGGTCTTGAATCTTGAGAATATACATCATTGCTTCTTGTTCTCTTCTTAAGCTGGATTCCCTTCTTAAGCTCCCCAGATTGTCCCCAGGAGGACAAAATGAGACAATTCCTGTCATCTTTTAATTGTGGGTCTATTACACATTTTGTTTTTTCTCCTTTATTTTTCCTTTGTGTTTGATTATACCTGACTCAGATTACAAATTCTCTGAAGACAGAGATTTGTTCACAACCCAGCACATCTTTATCGCTTAAATAACATATTTGGTAAGATCATTTAAAGACTTTAGAAGGAAAATATTCCCCTTGTTATATGCTTTTAAATTTAAAATTGCTTATTTATCTATTTTTCAATCATAGATACACATTCCAGTTTTCCTGATGGTGAACAAATAGGCCCTGAAGATCTCAGCTTCAATCCAGATGAAAACAGTGGAAGGTAATTGCCAAATCAAGAGAACTGACTTGCAAGCTACCTTGACCCCGAATTTTGCTGTAGTTGGTGCTCAAATTTGTCATCAGTCAGATAATCAGATTTGGTCTTATTTTTTCATTATCTCGATCTGAAATAGTAATTTGGAAACTGTTGGAAGGTGGCACAGTTTAGTCTAAGACAGCAGTAGTACATGGTAAAAACAGTATGGGAAGAGTTCTTTGTAATGTAAGGAAATAACAATGTAGTTCTCTATTAATTTAGCAAATTTGTACATTCACAAAAGGCAGTTTGTTTATTACAGCAGAAGGCTGGTTAACTGCCAGAAAATGTACCTCCAGGCCCTGCATGCTGTCAGTAACCTGCCTGGCATTGGTGCTGCTCTGTCTTTGGCTAGAGCTTAGTTGTGTTTAAATAATCACCTTTATGTTTGGGGTTTTAATTACAGTTTAATTACAGTTCCATTAGTTCCTGTAGATTAGTGAACAGAACAGTTGCTTATGAAGAGATTCTGCCCTGTAGACACTTTATGTGAATAACTGAAGTAACACTAGACTGAATCTCCTGTTTGGAGTATGTATCTTCTCTCACTTGTTCAAGCACAGGCACACTGTTTAATGGCATGGAATCCTTCTGTTGTGTGACTTCTGCAAATGTAATTTTAAATGAATTAAGTTCACATGGATTCGTTATGTTCCTGGACCTGTAGACACATGTAAGATTATTTAAAATTCTTTCATTTTTTCCGCCCCTTAACTGTACGACTATAGTGCAGCAAATATTTTTAAGCCCCCTTCTTTATTTTCATTAGTTGTACATTGATTTCAGTGTCAACACCTTTAAAGACTCATTCATGTTGCACAGTG
This sequence comes from Piliocolobus tephrosceles, assembly GCF_002776525.5. NCBI lineage: Eukaryota > Metazoa > Chordata > Mammalia > Primates > Cercopithecidae > Piliocolobus > Piliocolobus tephrosceles. The sequence continues at coordinate 35,036,731 of NC_045449.1, forward strand.
GCTTACATGAACGTGAAACTGTGATATAAGGTTTTCTTTCATACTCATAATTAGCCCAAAACAGTTGCCAAACTTTGCCATTGTGCTCTTGCATATGTGTTTGAGTTGCTATATATTTGTGAAAATTACACTGAAAGTTGACTAAGAGACTATTGAAAAAGCATGAATAATTAAATATACATGTGGGCAGCATCTCATCTGCTGTATTTTACTTAGTGAATATTGTTCACTCTTCCGTGTCTTATGTCTTGCTGAATGCTGTGACTCATAGTTTACTTTTGTTCAAAATAGTTTGCACTTTTTGTTAATAAAATCAACTTGAGAAAATATGCCTCTGCTATTTATTAAATTGGGACCAGAAACCCCTTTTTTCTACTCATTGACTGTGGCTATTTAGTAGTGTAGAGAAGATCCAAACATTTGATTAGTTTGTTTTGTGTTTAGTCTCATGGTGAGGAGTGATGCCTAGCATTGATCCCAGTCATTCTAAAATTAGAATAAACCTGAAAGACCAAAAGATTTCTTCAGAGATGATAGCTTTTAGTTCAGACCTGTTCGCTTTAGGACAGGAAAGTAGTTTCTCCCTCGTTTCCAAGCTGTCTTATATACTAAGGCTGCTCCGAGTTCCTCGGTGATGCTGGGAACACCGCTGTTTTTCCTCTTGCTTGATGTAGTTGGCTGTGCTAACATTTAGGTAGCAGAGAGGGAAGGAAGAGGCACAGGAAAAGAACCAGTTGCTCCAGTCTCTGCTTGTCCTACCTTCTTGCTCTTTCTGTACCCTGATAGAGCCCTCAGCATGTTTTTTTATTTTTATTTTTGTAACCTTTCCTTTTTTGCTGAAGAACTGTCTACTGTTACCTTGCTTCTGTGTTTAGTGTTTTATCTCAAGTTCATTCCTGGAAAATCTCTCCTGAATAGAGTTTTCTCTTAGGGCTAGAGATATATTAATGCTTGTGTTGTCCATGAACGTGTCCATTCTGGACAACTTTAACTACTTGTGTCATTGATCCTTAAGTAACCTTTGAGGTAGATGAGTTGTATGTCAAACCTGTGTGGCCGTGGAGCCTGAGGTTCGGGGAGGTTGTATGATTCTCTTAAGGTTCAGTACCGCTGGCAGGGATGGGGTGAACTGCTAGTCTAGTGCCTTTTCCACTTTATCTCACTTGCACCAAACCCCACATTCTGATACCAAACAATTTAAAACCTAAAGATTATTCTTTGTTTTTAGCTTTTAATTTTGAGATAATTTTAGATTTGCAAAAGAGTTGCAAAAATTGTACAAGAGTTTCCATATACCCTCTGCCCAGCTTCTCCTTTTGTTAATGCCTTACATAATTACAGAATGGTGATCAAAACTAAGAAGTTAATCCTGGTTATAATATTGTTAACCAAATTACAGAATTTGTTCAGATTCTACCATTATTTCACAAATGTTCTTTTTCTGTTCTAGAATCCGGTCTAGGATCCCACGTTGTATTTTGTTGCCATGTTTCCTTGGGATCCTTCAGTATATGACAGCTCCTCCACCTTTCCTTGCTTCCATGACCTTGATATTTTTGAAGAGGATGTGTTATTTTCTTAAATGTTCTCCTTCTTTGGGTTTGTCAGATGCTTTCTTATATTAAATTGAGGTTATGCATTATTGAGAAGGCCCTTCTCAGTGCATCACATCAGGGGGGATATGATGTTGATATATAAATGTACATATATATACATATATATATATATATATATATTTTTTTTTTTGATGGAGTCTCACTGTGTCACTCAGGCTATAATGCAGTGGCACCAGCTTGGCTCACTGCAGCCTCTGCTTCCCAGGCTCAAGTGATCCTCCCACCTAAGCCTCCCGAGTAGCTGGGACTATAGGTGTCCACCACCACACCTGGCTAATTTTTCTATTTTTTGTGGAGATGGGGTTTCACCATGTTGCCCAGGCTAGTCTCCAACTCCTGAGCTCAAAACGATCCCTCTGCCTCAGCCTCCCAAAGTGCTAGATTGATTGCAGGCTAGATTACAGGTGTGCTCGTGGCCTGATGTTGATTATGTTGGTTTTTTGTTTTGTTTTGTTTTGTTTTGTTTTTTTGAGATAGGGTCTCACTGTGTCAGCCAGGCTGGAGTGCAGTGGCATGATCTCGACTCATTGCAACCTCTGCCTCCCTGATTCAATCCATTCTCCTGCCTCAGCCTCCCAAGTAGCTGAGATTACAGGCACGCAGCACCACGCCCGGCTAATTTCCATGTTTTAGTAGAGACGGGGTTTCACCATGTTGGCCAGGCTGGTCTCGAACTCTCCTCAAGTGATCCACCTGCCTCGGCCTCCCAAAGTGCTGGATTAGAGGCGTGAGCCACTCTGCCCGGCCCTGATGTTGATGTTTTTTTATTGGTGAACTAAACCGTGAGATTACTTGGTTAAGGTGGTGTTTGTGAGGATTTCTTTTTTTTTTTTTTTTGAGACGGAGTCTGGCTCTGTCGCCCAGGCTGGAGTGCAATGGCATTATCTTGGCTCACTGCAAGCTCCGCCTCCTGGGTTCACGCCATTTTCCTGCCTCAGCCTCTCAAGTAGCTGGGACTACAGACGCCCGCCACCACTCCCGGGTAATTTTTTTTGTATTTTTAGTAGAGATGGGGTTTCACCGTGTTTGCCTCAATCTCCTGACCTTGTGATCTGCCCGCCTCGGCCTCCCAAAGTGCTGGGATTACAGGCGTGAGCCACCGCGCCCAGCCTTTGTGAGGATTTCTTACTATAGATTTACGTTTTTACCCCTTTGTAATTACTAAATATTTGGGGCAGATACTTTGAAACTATGCAGATACCTTGTTTCTATTAAACTGTTTTTTTTTTTTTGGAAGACAGGGTCTGGCTTTGTTACCCATTCTGTGGTGGCGCCATGTCGGCTCACTAAGCCTCAACCCCCGGGCTTAAGCGGTCCTCCCACTTCAGCCTCCTGAGTAGCTGAGACTACAGGCATGCGCAGTCACACCGCGATAATTTTTGTGTTTTTTGTAGAGATGGGGGGGTTCTTGAGCTCTTGGGCTCAAGCGACCCTCCCACCTCAGCCTCCCAAAGTGCTGCAATACAGGCATGTGCCACTGCGCCCGGCGCCCGGCCAAAACTTTCACTTACTAATTTTAGCACCTAGTAGTTGATCTTGCATATGGGAATTGTTACTGTAATGTTTTAATGGGAATTTTCTAATTCCTTAATTTCTTCTATGTTATTTGTTAGAATGCTGTAAGGAAAAGTCCTTTCTTCCCCGTTTTTGTAATTTCAGCTACTTATATATATCAGCTACTTTATATATCTATATATGATGGCTATTTATTTTGTTTTTGAGTTAACATTTTGTAGCTTGGCTTGTTCTGGTTTCAGCCATTGGAAACTCTTCCAGACTGGCTCCTGTGTCCTTTTCATATGTCTCATTCTTGTTGTTGTTGTTTTTAAGCATTTCTTTGCTTTCTGACATCATAAGATACCTACCCCAGCCATGGAATTAACCACTTCCTGAAGAACCATGGTTCTTATTACTGGAGAATGCTATTTAGAAACAAAGATTTGGATGCCACGTATTTATTATTATTAGACTGTCACTGCTTCTAGTCCCACTCAGTGGATACATAGAAAATGTAAATTGGCTGGGTGTGGTGGTGCACACCTGTGGTCCCAGCTACTTGGGAGGCTGAGGTAGGAGGATCACTTGAGCTTGGGAGGTAGAGATTACAGTGAGCCAAGATCGTGCCACTGCACTTCAGCCTGTGTGACAGAGTGAGACCCTGTCTCAAAAAAGAGAAAATGTATGACTGGGCACAGCAACTCATGCCTCTAATCCGAGTACTTTGGGAGGCCGAGACAGGTGGATCACCTGAGGTCAGGAGTTCAAGACCAGCCTGACCAACATAGGGAAACCCCATCTCTACTAAAAATACAAAATTAGCCAGATGTGGTGGCACATGCCTGTAAACGCAGCTACTCGGGAGGTTGAGACAGAATTGCTTGAACCCGGGAGGTGGAGGTTGCGGTAAGCTGAGATCTTGCCATTGTACTTCAGCCTGGGCGACAAGAGCAAAACTCCATCTCAAAAAAGAAAAGAAAAAAAAGAAAGGAAATGCATATAGACAGCTGTTCCTCAGTATCTGTGAGGAATTGGTTCCAAGACCCTCTGTGGATACCAAAGTCCACAGATGCTCAAGTCCCTTATATAAAATGGCATAGTGTTTGCATATAACCTATGCACATCCTCCTGGATACTTTGTTTTGGTTTTGAGACAGGGTCTCATTCTGTTGCCCAGGCTGGGGTGCAGCTGTGCGTAGCTCACTGCAGCTATGAACTCTTGGGCTCAAGCAATCCTCCCACCTCGGCCTGTCAGGTAGCTGGGACTACAGGTGTGAGCCACCACACCTGATCTCCCAGATACTTTAAATCATCTCTGGATTACCTATAATACCTAATACAATGTAAATAAATACAGTGTAAATTATTGTTGTGCTATTTTTAAAAAATAAATTCTGTCCATTGTTGGTTGACTCCATGGATGCAGAAAGCAAAGATATAGAGGGCCGACTGTATAGTTACTCATGCAAATACACACATTTATATGTATTTCTGTACATATCTGTATGTGTGTGTCACTATGACTGTGAGTCTACACTGGTAACAGTTCAACTCCAGTGGCCTCATTCTGGCCTTCCCTCTTATTTAGAATGCCTTTCTCTGACAGGAGCATAGCTCTCATTAGCTACGATGCATGTATGCACTTGCTCAACCTGAATATACAAGTAGCTTCAGAACCTTTGGCCTCCTGTGGATTCCAGGCTGTGCCCTACAGAAAGCAAATTTACCACCTAAAATATAGTGCTTGTATACAGTTCTTTTAGTCTTTAGCTTTTCAGTATCGTGTCATAACTTTTTTTTCAAAGATATTTAGGTCCTTAGATTCAAAATTACATTAATTCTTTTCTTTCCCATTCCCTTCATTGTGATATTGTGCCTCATTGGTGTAACAGTTAGGTTCATCTGTTATGGTCTACATTCTGTCCTCCCCCACATATCCTGGTTAATTTGTAAATTTACATACATTAAAATTCAGTCTTTCTGGCATACAGTTCTGTGGGTTTCAAAAAATGTCATGTATTCGCCACCACAATACTATACAGAACATTTCAGTCACCCCCAAAATTCCCCTGTGCTGGCCCTTTACAGGTAACCACCTCCCTCCCCTGCAGCTCCTGGCTACCACTGATCTGATCTGATCTGATCTGATCTGTTCTCTGCCCTTTTAGTTTTTGCTTTTCCAGTGAGTCATGTAAACGAGATCACAGTTCGGCCTCTTGCTTCGCAAAGTGCAGTTAAGTTTCACTCATCTTGTGTGAATCAGCACTTCATTCTTTTTTATTGCTGAGTAGTAGTAGTCCACTGTGTGGATACACCACTGTTTATTCATTTGCTCATTTGGGTTATTTCTAGTTTAGGATGATTAGACTCTTGTAAACATTTGGGTACAGATTTTTGTGTGAGTGTAAGCTTTTATTCTCTAGTGTTACATGCTGTATTCTGTTTTCTTTTTTTTTTTTTGAGACGGAGTCTCGCTCTGTCGCCCGGGCTGGAGTGCAGTGGCCGGATCTCAGCTCACTGCAAGCTCCGCCTCCCGGGTTTACGCCATTCTCCTGCCTCAGCCTCCCGAGTAGCTGGGACCACAGGTGCCCACCACCTCGCCTGGCTAGTTTTTTATATTTTTTAGTAGAGACGGGGTTTCACCGTGGTAGCCAGGATAGTCTCGATCTCCTGACCTCGTGATCCGCCCGTCTCGGCCTCCCAAAGTGCTGGGATTACAGGCTTGAGCCACCGCGCCCGGCCTGTATTCTGTTTTCATGCTGCTGATGAAGACATACTCGAGACTGGGCATTTTACAAAAGAAAGAGGTTTATTGGACTTACAGTTCCACGTGACTGGGGAGGCCTCACAATCATGGCAAAAGGTAAAAGGCACATCTCACATAGTGGCAGACAAGAGAGCTTGTGCAGGGAAACTCCCCCTTATAAAACCATCAGATCTCATGAGACTTATTCAGTATCATGAGAACAGCACAGGAAAGTCTTGCCCCCATGATTCATTTACCTCCCACTGGGTCCCTCCCACAATACGTAGGAATTCAAGATGAGATTTGGGTGGGACACAGCCAAACCATACCTGCCTTGAGGCGGGATTGCTGGGTATGTAATAGAGAATCTGGCCTTTGTCCTAGTTCCTGGGAAGTGCCCTCTAAATCCTTGGCATGCCCCAAGCGATAGGAGTTATTTATGGTGGCCCTTGCTAGTTTATGCTAATGAGATGACCCAGGATTGGGGCTGGCTACACCAGAAATGCTGTGGGTGTCTTTAGAGAGCTGGGCTCTGAACCACATGATAGTCCAGTCCGACTCACTGCCAGTGACGGTTACACCTACATAAGGAAGTTCCAGTAAAAATCTAGATACTTGCCAGGTGCGGGGACTTAACGCCTGTAATCCCAGCACTTCGGGAGGCCAAGGCAGGCGGATTACCTGAGGTCGGGAGTTTGAGACCAACCTGACCAACATGGAGAAACCCCATCTTTACAAAAAATACAAAATTAGCCAGGCGTGGTGGTACATGCCTGTAATCCCAACTACTTGGGAGACTGAGGCAGAAAAATCACTTGAACCTGGTAGTCAGAGGTTGCCATGAACCGAGATCGTGCCATTGCTCTCCAGCCTGGGCAAAAGGAGTGAAACTCCATCTCAAAACAAAACAAAACAAAAAAACTAGACACTAAAGCTTGAGTGAGTTTCCCTCTTATTTATACAAGCTACTTGTATATTGGGGTTGAACAAGTACATATGTATATCGTAGCTAATGAGAGCTAGGCTTCTGTCAGAGAAAGGCATTCTAAATAAGAGGGAAACTCTTACATATTTTTATAAAATATGTAAGTACAGAGCACTGTCAACCAGGGGAATATATCAGTGTTTCTGGAGAAGAAGTTGTCCTGAAGTCAGAGGGCCTTCACATTTGGGACTCTCCCAGGCCTCACCCTTTGTATTTCTCCCTTTAGCTGGCTTATTTGTAACCTTTTGTCATAATGAAACTCTGATCATAAGTGCATTTCTGAGTTCTGTGAGTTGTTCTAGTGAATTATCAAACCTGAGTAGGATAGCAAAAACGCCCAAATTTGTAATCAGCTGGTCACAAGTGAGGGTCGCCTCAGGATCCCGGAACTTGGAGCTGGTGTCTGGAATGAGGGCAGTCTTGTGGAAGACTTTGCCCATAACCTGTACGGTTTGACCTAACTCCGGGTAGCTGGTGTCAGCACTCATTGCACTGAGTCATATGGTAAGTAGAGTCTTTACTGAGGCGCTGCCCAGTCTCCACAGTGACATACCATTCTGCATTCCCATCAGTAGCACATGAAAGTACCAGTTGCATCTCACAAACATTTGGCACTGCCAGAAGTTTTCTAGCCATTCTTTTTGTTTTTTCTTCTAACCAACTGAGCTAACCAGCCATTTTTTAGCCATTCTAATAAGTGTGTAATGGTATTTGTTTTGCTGATATTTTGCCTAGAACTTTTCCATCTATATTCAGAGCGATACTGGTCTGAAATTTTCTGTCTTCATCTGATTTGGTGTCAGAGTAATGCTGACCTCGTAAAGTGAGTGTTCTATTTTCTGGAAAAGAAGGTGTAGATTTGGTGTTATTTATTTGTTAGTATTTTTTATCTCAGCTCACTGCAACCTCCACCTCCCAGGTTCAAGTGATTTTCCTGTCTCAGCATCCCAAGTAGCTGGGATTACAGGCACCTGCCACCACATCCAGCTAATTTTTGTATTTTTAGTAGAGACAAGGTTTCACCATGTTGGCCAGGCTGGTCTTGAACTCCTGACCTTAGGTGATCCACCCACCTTGGCCTCCCAAGTTGCTGGGATTACAGGCATGAGCCACTGTGCCTGGTCTTATTCTTTAACTGTTTAGTAGAATTCACCAGTGTAACCAACTAGAAGGAAACTTTTTTCTTTTTTTGAGACAGTTTTGCTCTTGTTGCTCAAGCTGGAGTGCAATAGTGCGATCTCAGCTCACTGCAACCTCTGTGTCCGGGGTGCAAGTGATTCTTCTACCTCAGCCTCCCAAGTAGCTGGGATTACAGGCGTGCACCACCACACCCAGCTCATTTTCTTTATTTTTAGTAGAAATGAGGTTTCACCGTGTTAGCCAGGCTGATCTTGAACTCCTAACCTCAGGTGATCTGCCTGCCTCAGCCTCCCAAAGTGCTGGGATTACAGCTGTGAGTCACCATGCCTGGCCAGGAAACTTCTTTTTCTTAGGTGTGGTGTGGTTGGTATTTACCTTGCTTGGTGTGGTCTGATTTTTTTTTTTTTTTTTTTTTTGAGACAGAGTTTCGCTCTGTTGCCCAGGCTGGAGTGCAGTGGCGCAATCTCAGCTCACTGCAACCTCTGCCTCCCAGGTTCAAGTGATTCTCCTGCCTCAGCCACCTGAGTAGCTGGGATTACAGGCATGCGCCACCACGCCCAACTAATTTTTTGTATTTTTAGTAGAGAAAGGATTTCACCATGTTGGTCAGGCTGGTCTCGAACTCCTGACCTTGTGATCTGCCCGCCTCAGCTTCCCAAAGTGCTGGGATTACAGGCGTGAGCCACCAGGCCCGGCCTTGATTTTGTTTTTTCTTTTGAGACAGAGTCCTGCTCTGTCACCTGGGCTGGAGTACAGTGGCTCGATCTCAGCTCACTGCGACCTCCACCTCCCAGGTTCACATGATTCTTGTGCCTCAACCTCCCTAGTAGCTGGGATTACAGGTGTGCACCACCATGCTCAGCTAATTTTTGTATTTTTAGTAGAGACAGGGTTTCTCCATGTTGCCCAAGCTGGTTTCAAACTCCTGGCCTCTAGTGATCCACTTGCCTCGGCCTCCTAAAGTGCTAGGATTACAGGTGTGAGCTACCATGCCTAGCCTTTTTTTTTTTTTTTTGAGACAAGGTCTTGCTCTGTCACTCAGGCTGGAGAGCAGTGGCACAATCACAGCTCACTGCATCCTCAACCCTCCTGGTCTCAAGCAATCCTCCCACCTCAGCCTCCTGAGTAGCTGGGACTATAAGCCACGTACCATGTCCAGCTAATTTTTTTTTTTTTTCAGAGGGGGTCTCATTGCATTGCCCAGGCTTGTCTTGAACTCCTAAATTTAAGCTATCCTCCCACCTCAGCCAACCAAAGTGCTGGGATTACAGGTGTAATCCACCTCGCCTAGCTTTGCTTGGTGTTCTCTGAGTTTCTTCTATCTGTGGTTTTGTGTCTGTCATTAATTTTGGAAAACTCTTAAGCCATTATTTCTTCAAATATTTCTTCTGCCTATTATCTTCTGCCCAAAATTAGCCAGGCGTGGTGGTGCATGCCTGTAATCCCAACTACTTGGGAGACTGAGGTATTATCTTTCTCTTCTCCTTCTAGGATTCTAGTTGTGCATATTTTACATAGATACTGTCCCACAGCTTTTGGATGTTACATTCTGGGTTGATTTTATTTTCCCTTCATTTTTTTCTGTTGTGTTTCAGTTAAGGTAATTTTTGTTAACTTATTTTCAAGTTTTACTGATTTTCTTTTCAGCAGTTTAGAGCCTACTGATGAGCCAACTAAAAGCATTCATGATCTCTGTTATGGTATTTTTCATGTCTTACATTTCTATTAATATTTAATTATAGGTTCCATCGCTTTGCTGTGATCACCCATATGATCTTGCATAGTATCCACCATTTTTCTTGATATATTAACTTTTTTTTTTTTTTGAGAGAGAGTCTCGCTCTGTCACCCAGGCTGGAGGTGCTGTGGTGCGATCTTGGCTCACTGCAACCTCCATCTTCTGGGTTCAAGCGATTCTTCTGCCTCAGCCTCCCAAATAGCTGGGACTACAGGCTTGCAGTACCACGCCTGGCTAATTTTTGTATTTTTAGTAGAGACAGGGTTTCGCCATGTTGACCAGGCTGGACTTGAACTCCTGACCTCAGGCGATCCTCCTGCCTTGGCCTCCCAAAACCATAATTTTTTTAAGTTCTCTCTTACTTCCAAAATCTGTTATCTGAGTCTGGTTCTGATGATTGTTTCATGTCTTCAGAATGTTTTCTTCTTGGCTTTTCATATAGCTCTATATATTTTGTTAAAAGCGACACATCTCACATAGGACAAGATACTTTGGTGAATAGTTTCTACACCTGAAAGTGAGGAGGCCTTTCCTGCTGGTAAGACTTTTGTTGCAGAGGCTGAATTAATGTATTATGGCTGGTGGAAAAGTAATTGCGGTTTTCGCATTTTTTAATGGCAAGAACCAAAATTACTTTTGTGCCAACCTAATAGTAGTTAGGAGTTGTGTGTGGTTCAAGATTGGATTTGCTATGATTTTCCTTAGTGGTCTCGAGTTCCTGTGAGGATACGTTGTATTTCTGATTGGGGTTGGATACCAGAGCACTGTGTTTCTGACCCTGAGTTTCCAGGCTCAGAAGCTTTGTGCTGTGTCTCTGAGAGGGTCTCTCTCTGTGCTTCCCTTGCTCTGCTGTCCTCCTCCTGGAAATACTCTGCTGTTACTTGAACTGTAACGGGGGCTGGGGAGGAGCTGGCGTTCTTGGATTAAGTTGCAGTTTTAGGCACTGTGTCCTTAGGGTTTGGGAGGGTCTCCGTTTACTTGCCCCCTCCCAGCTAATTACTGCCCCAGCCACGCAGCCTCCAGATGAGGTGTGTCCTCACCATCACCACCAGTGGTATTTCTGCCCCTCCTCGGGACGGGGCTTTTCTTCCCTCTGCCACGGTGACTTTTCACCAGTGTCCAGGCAGCAACAGCATTTGTGCCCCTTCCTCATAGAATGCTGCTGTTCTGTGAGATGAGAGAAAGCGGATGGTAAGTTCCTTTACCCATGACCAAGGCTGCTGTATACTTCCCTGGGTGTGTGCGTCACAGCTGACACTTCTTAGGGCTCTTTCCAGTGTTTTCTCTGAGCCCCTGGTAGAGATTGTGAAGAAAAAGCCTGGAAGATACGGCCACTCCCTCAGTTTCTGCAGGCCCCTGGGTCTTAACACTCTTGCAGCCCATATTCTGCCTTCACCAATCACTTCTAGGAAGGCTGTTCTTTTTAGTGTCTGTTTCCAACGACCTTACCGAAACTAGTGCTGATGTCTTCTGTCCCCTTGCAGGCAACTGCCCCTCTCCGTTTGGGGCCATTTGGTTAGTCTGCAACCTCAACTTTCCAATGGATTTGAAAAAAAAGTCCTAATTTATAGTTCATCTGGCTCATTTGCATTGTAAGAGTGGAAGAAATACTCCTTCTACCCCTACATCCCAGAGTGGAAGCTGGAAGTGCTGTGATTTAAATATATATATATGTAAAATACACATTTTATTGAATGTAAAACATGAGTGTAATTAATTCTAAAACCAGAATTCAGAAAATCATGAGCCATTTTTAATTTTTTATCTAAATTTTTAATGTTTAAATTATAAAGGTGATAAGATTAGAGAAATTTGGGAAATAGAAAACCCCAAGAGCTATTTTCTTTTTTGCATATTCATTTGAATCTTTATGTGGTAATATTTTTAGATTTCTCCTCATTCTACCTCTCATTCTCACATCTACCAATACATGCCTTCATAGTCTAGATTTATGGAAGTTTTAGAACTCTGCCTAGGGATGCTTAAGAGCAAATGATAAGATTAACCACAGTGTAGTCTGGACATCAATTGTACGGGCTGCTCTCTTTCTAAAATCCTTTTCTCTGCCTGGCATGTTGACCAGGAGTCTCCTTTTCCATTCCTGCTCTGCCGACCCTGGTGTGCATTTGGGAAAGGCTGCTCCATAGGCTCACATCCCACTGGGTTTCATTTGACCTGGTGAGCCCGTAGCAATTCGATTTGGCTGAATTGGCCACCCCTAATCCTGTAGCTGTCATACTACTCAATGTAATGACTAGCAGGGACAACTTTTTCATCTTTAGTTAAACTCCAGTTACTCATTTGGAAAATGGCTTCTCCAAATGTGTATCATTCTTGACAGTTTTTCACATTTGTTTCCCTGGTCCTAAAGCAAGATTATAAAAATCAAATAGAACCTGTGTGTGAGGGCCCTTGTTTGCACAATGAGGAGAGGATACACCTCATCTGGAGGTTGCATGACTGGGGCAGCATCCTACGGCTCCGCATAAGAGGCAGGCTCCACCAACTGCCCAGGGAAGGGCACTTCCTCCTGAAGCCGACAGTTGGGGCTCCCAGAAAAGAATGTGACGTTTGAAATGTAAATAAGGGATCTTCCATAAGGTTATTCCTAGGCCAAGCAAAGGGAGGTTCCCTAAAGCACAATAGAAAAAATGTTCTTTACTAATTGCTGTTAAGATGACAGATGGGGCCGGGCATGGTGGCTCACGCCTGTAAATCCCAGCACTTCGGGAGGCCAAGGCAGGCAGATCATTTGAGGTCAGGTGTTCAAGACCAGTCTGGCCAACATGGCAAAACCCGGTCTCTACTAAAAATACAAAAGCCAGGCGTGGTAGCCCGCGCCTGTAATCCCAGCATCTTGGGAGACAGAGGCACAAGAATTGCTTGAACCTGGGAGGCAGAGGTTGCAGTGAGCTGAGATTGCACCACTGCACTCTAGCCAGGGTGACAGAGCAGGACTTTTGTCTCAAAAAAAAAAAAAAGACAGATGGAACCTTGCAATGAAAAAGAAAATGATGCACTTTGGGAGGCCAAGGTGGGAGGGTGGATCACCTGAAGTCAGGAGTTCGACACCAGCCTGGCCAACATGGTGAAACCCCGTCTCTACCATGAGCTGGGCGTGGTGGCGTGTGCCTGTAATCCCAGCTACTTGGGAGACTGAGGCAGGAAAATCGCTTGAACCTGGGAGGCGGAGGTTGTGGTGAGTCAAGATCACATCACTGCACTTCAGCTTGGGTGACAGAATGAAACTCCATCCCTAAAGAAGGAAAGGAAAGGAAATGATGCACACCGACAGCAACAGGGGGCGGGTGTGGGGGAAATGCTCAGTTATGCAGCTTGTCTGCACAGACAGCCATTTCTGATAATTTGGTAACTTGGGTTTTCTATGATGTTCAAATGATTTTACCATACCTAGTGGTTCCCTTCTGTCTTGCTGTGTGCTGCTGCTTCAGAAAGAGGTGTTCCTTTTGATCTAAGTAATACTATATTTTAGGGAATGTTTTCAAGTGTAACACTTATTAATCAAAATGTTCTTTTTCTGTCATTCCCTGCTTTAGTAAACCCCTTCAAATATGTCATTCTTTCAAAACTTCACCTTTTATTTTTTCCTCAATTATTGCTTCATTTGGTTCCATATGAAGTCATGCCAAGGACTAAATGAATTTAGGGAATTAGGAATTGAAGATTTTTGAAACTGTGTAAAATTAATTGTAAAGGCCCTACTGGTAGGGAGGAGGAGAACAGTGCAGTGTATTGACAAGGTTGACTCGTTTGTAAGGTCAGTTCCCTCCCTTCAGATGCAGGTGTCCTAAGTGACTTCCCTCCCCCAAATTCTTTTTTTGTCTTTACTCACTTATCAGCAATCCTTGGGAGGCTTTCCACCATAGCTCACCTGATTATTTCCTTACTTTCTTCTAGCTTGAAACTCAAAGAGGGTAAGTGAAAGGGGAAAGCTTGGTTAGATGCAGAGTTCTAAGAATGAAGTAGTTGGGAGATTTGATGACCCACCGCTTAGTCCTTGGCAGGTCCAGTTCCTCTTCTCTCTTAGGATTCTAACACTGCTCCCTCTCCTCGCAGTTCACCTCATGAAGAGAACATGTATAAGGCTAAATACCTCTCTTCTGGGGTAAAATAATGTTACAGCAGCATTTAGCAAATCTTTTTTTTTTTTTTTTTTGAGACAGAGTCTCACTCTGTCGCCCAGGCTGGAGTGCAGTGGCCGGATCTCAGCTCACTGCAAGCTCCGCCTCCCGGGTTTGCGCCATTCTCCTGCCTCAGCCTCCCGAGTAGCTCGGATTACAGGCGCCCGCCACCTCGCCCGGCTAGTTTTTTATATTGTTTTTAGTAGAGATGGGGTTTCCCCGTGTTAGCCAGGATGGTCTTGATCTCCTGACCTCGTGATCCGCCCGTCTCAGCCTCCCAAAGTGCTGGGATTACAGGCTTGAGCCACCGCACCCGGCCAGCAAATCTTTTTAAATGTTCCAAGCTTCCAAGCTTAAGAAAACGTCCATCTGAGGATTTTATTTCCCAGTTCTGAAGGGATCCACACAAATTTAAACACTAAATAACTTACCTTTCCTTTAAATAAAGAGACAAATGACTACTGGTTTTAAATTGCTGGGTTTTATTAAGATAATTGGTAAAATTTCAACATACTTCTTACCTGAATGAACAGTTGTAATAAAATATGAAGGATCACTCATGACTACAACTGAACTCAAAAGTTAGCTGTAGAGCAGATCTGTGAATTGATGAATTTACTTGGTAAGAAATAATTCACTTCATTCGCTTCACTCCATAGAGAATTCTTTGCAGAGAAATGTTATGAACAAGAGAACAAAGCCTGTCTCTCACCAAAGAGCACCTAGAGTAAGAGTTTACAATGATGTATCTGGATTATCTAATTCATCAAAGTTTATTTCCTTTTCAAAAACAACTGCTGTGTCAGTCTGGAGTTCCCTGTCCTATTTCATGTTTTCTAATTAGTACAATAAATAGTCTTCAAAATAGAAGATAAAATGCTGCTACAGGAAGTAACAATTGTTTTTCTTTTTTTTTTTTTTTTTTTTTGAGACGGAGTCTTGCTGTGTCTCCTGGGCTGGAGTGCAGTGGCCGGATCTCAGCTCACTGCAAGCTCCACCTCCCGGGTTCACGCCATTCTCCTGCCTCAGCCTCCGGAGTAGCTGGGACTACAGGCGCCCGCCACCTCACCCGGCTAGTTTTTTGTATTTTTAGTAGAGACGGGGTTTCACCGTGTTAGCCAGGATGGTCTCGATCTCCTGACCTCATGATCCTCCCGTCTCGGCCTCCCAAAGTGCTGGGATTACAGGCTTGAGCCACCGCGCCCGGCCTAACAATTGTTTTTCAACACCATACCATTTGTCTGGAAAATCATTGTGTTATAATACTGGCAGTATCTTACTTTGTTTTGCAAGAGAAATTTAAGCTATTTGCAGATCAGAATAGAAGAGTGGGCATTTGTCCTTTAACATCACGTGATTTTCAAAGGTGAAAAAAATTTCTTTTGCTAACGTATGATTCAAAGAAAAATGGTATCAAAGTATGGACAAAACTATAGTATTCCCTTTTATAGCCTTGCTTAGTTAAGAATGTTCACTGAGTGAATAAATTAGGTTTAAAAATTAAAACAATAATTTAGATCATTTTCCCACAAAGTCTTAGCAAGGATTTGATGGGGAAGGAAGTACTTGAACCATAGCAGTTTTATCTGTAAACACTGAACTTGGCCATGCATCATTTTCATCTGCCCACTGGATGTTGCACTTCTCACTGGCACAGTGTTCAACAGTGGAGTGTGGTTGTCATGAAAATGCAGTATTGACACTATACCACTATAAATGTGGTCAAAATTAGACTCAGTGTTGACATTGACATTGTTGCCATCGTCCTTGGAAAAGGTGTTACTTTCAAGGAGCCTCCTAAATGCAACAGTAACTTTAATCATAATAATTCAAGGACAATGGATGGCACTTCTAGGTAAAGAAAAGGTATATACATAAGAGTTTCTACCCATCCTCTTTAGTACAGACTTAAATGGGATTAGTAGCCCCAGTGTGTGTTGCTGTAATGTTGCCTAACCTCATATCCCTCAAAAGTACACATCTAGAAATTGAACAAAGGAAACCTTTAAATTGGGGACTGAGTCCCTTTGAAACTCACAGTGAATGTACAAGGAGTTTGTAATGACTTCAGTTGGTGACCTGAAGTCTGTTTCCCTAACCAGTACTACACTCTTGTTTGGATTTATTTTACTATTTCCTATTCTAACAAAACTTGTTTAGCAGGCAGACAGATTGAAGCAGACCATGTTAAATTGAAAAAGTGATACTGCCACTCTTTAAGGATTGAGTGTAGAACTTTCACCACCACTAAATTACACAATGAATAAAAATACAAAACACATAATTCACAGACTATACCTCAGCATTAACAGTTTATATATATTATATAGATACTTTTATATCTGTCTAATATTTTTACAATCACCAGATACACCATCATTAAATACAAGTTACAGAAATATGTAGATACCATTAGTTAGAGGGTTACTTATTGCTTACGTCAGCAAGCAGCAAATAAGGGCACAGGATTTAAACTGAAGGGAACTACTTCCTATCACCAGTGGCGTTAAGATACAACACTGCATTTCACAAAGCACTGCTTTTTATCTAGTTTGTAGAACCAAGAGCAGCATATATCAGACCAATAACCACTATTTTAGTATGTATTATAGAATTTTAAAGGATTTACCTTACAAATGGTACCTAACTACTCTAAATATGCATGTTGTGAACAAATGAATAGTTGCTATTTTTTACAATATTGGTTTATAACGACCACACTAGAACTACTTTGCTTTATTTTCTAGAGAGCTAATGGCATGAGAAATGCGTTAACACTGCTGTGTAGTCGGACCTACAAAATCCACACCCTTAAAGATGGGTCTGTGTTTGTCCCAGTTTTACCCAGCCGTTTTCTTCCCCACTGAGAAAGCCTAGCGTGTGAAACTTTTTCCCTTTACCTTCTTTATTCTGATCAAAAGCATTACCAATAGACAACAACAGAAATTTTAAAAAGCTTTTTTTTTTTTACTTCACTAAGCACTTTGGACTATAATGTGTACCAATAGTCTGCTGCCTCTGTTTTCTTGTTTTCTTAGATAATTTGATTTGAAACTGACACTGCACCTGATGGGTTAACAAGATCTAGGCTTCAGAAAGTGACAGCTATGAGTGAGGACCATGTGTGGGGCAAAGCCTCAGAATGATGAAGGTTCCAGTGCTATAGTTGGGGCCATGTTGACTCCTTTTCAACCATTTGTCACAAACTTGAGGAGAAGAAATGACTTCAAAATCAAGAGAAAACAAATACTGAAAGTCTCTACTTACATCCAAATTTTTAAAAATAAAATCTGTAGATTAACAATATGATCATTGCTAAAGTGAAGCTGTTTTTGTCTATTTGATATAGCTCTACTGGTACCCAAAATATGCCAGTCATCTATGTCTTTAAAATTCAGGGATTTTCTGTTATGGGCCTGGGGAGCGTGTACTATCCTATAAACACATGATGAGGTGGGGGACACTTCTTAGCGAGAGCACTCACCCTTGTGAGTGAGCACTCCAGAGATGCCACCCGTGGGCATTGGCCGGGCTGGTCTGCAGTTGACTAGGGCAGGGTAACACCAAGACATTCCTGACTCTCAGAGGATCAGAGGCTGCTTCACTGAATGAATGAATCTGATAGTTTATTTGTTGTCTTTAGTTGACAACATGCTTCTGGCTTGAAACTGCAGAAATAGCAAAAAGACAGTTTCAAAATACCAAATACAATATTGAAATGAGAAGCACGTGTCCTCTCTCTGCGGTCTGAAGCTACATGTAAGCAGGACAATGATGTGTCTTCCAGTTACAACTAAACAGACCTGGCTGTCAGTCATCTGCATTCTCAGTGGCTTCTGGGCTCACTTCAGGCAATACTTTCAGCCTCCTTCATGCTGATTACTTCACTCCCTTGGGGGAAATAATTTTAGAGAAGATAAAAGTAGCATTTTTCATTCTCTAAAATCATTTATTTTATAGTGGTACATGCCTTTGCTGTCTGAACTAAAAAAAAGACAAAATACAGAAATGCTTTTGATTTTCTTTGTAAATGGCATTTTGACTCTATAGTGTATTTGTACCTGACATCATCTCCGTTAAATCAGTTTTATTCCTGAGATGAGGGTACAGTGGAAAACACATTAGCATCATAGATTAAAACCAGTTGACAGTGGTCTCCTAAAATGCTAAATAATAAAAATTCCACCAAAAGCACCATAACAGGTTATGAAACTCCCAAATAACTACAGCCCTAGGAAATATTTTTTAATTAAAAAAAGTTCATAGTCTTTTATGTTACAGGAAAAAAATCCATAAATCTTTCGGACTATAAACCGCCTCACAAGTCTGAGAATATGACACTTTTACACTGATTTACCACTTTCATTATTGTCAGTTAAAATCCATATGGCTTTTAGTCTTTCACCTACCCAAAAAGGTTAGGGGGCAGGGGGTTCCTTCATAGTGCCCAGGATTTTGAGGGACATTTCCCAACCAAATTTAATTTAGCATTAAATTTTCCATAGACATATTAGGCACATCAGACCAGATTTCAACCACATTGAGATTTCAACACTGTATATCCTGACTGAAATAACTAACTCGAAAGCCTCCACTAGTGACATGAAGGGATGGTGGGAAGGGGGTTTTATATAGGTGTCGAGACACATCACAGGGACCAGTGTGTAATTTTGCAAGTGAAACTGCCAATACTTTTTTTTAGATTGAAAACACTGTACTTTGAGTTTCCTAGAGATCTATTTACATTGAAGAATTGAGCCATCCATGGATTCATAATGAAGCACATATGTTTTAGAAATGTCTACCTTGTTTCTACTCTGATAGTGGTGTTTTTATTGGGGGAGACCTAGCTAACCTACTTGAAAGAAAAATTATTCTATTTTATAGCTCCAAGGAAGATCTGGGCATGGAATATCATGAGTCTTTCTGAGCTTCCTCATGTTTTCACTGTACCCTTTCCAACTATTTTGCCTCCATGGCAGAGAACTTCTTATCCTATTTCTCTTCCCACTTCCAGTAAGTGAGGACAGGCTAGTGCCTATTTTGTGGGAAGGCTCTTGAGCAGAGAGAAATGAATAAAACTTTGGATTAAACCTGAATCTGTGCCACTTCTTTGAGTAGTGGTGGCGTAAATGAGACAATCTAGAAACTCTCTTTCCCGGGAATTTGAACTGTTCATTTTCCAACCCTGAACAGACAAGAGACAAGCTCTCCATTCTGTATATCTGCTCCCCTGTTGAACCCAAATTGAAAGCAGTGGGAAGCTCTCCAGCACCACTCCATTCAGGCAATGATGACTGAACTGATTTTTTCTCCATCATTAACTCATTAATAAGATTGGCTTTCTTTGGTGCACCAGGACCAAACATTTCAACTGGTGGCAAAAACTGGGCACTGTGAGGTTTGCTTGCTTCTATTTGTGTGAGATCTAGGTAGCCTGGGTCTTCCAGCACGTTGATTTGGGACCCTGGGCTCAGACTAGTTCTATCAGTGAATGAATCCACACGCCCATCATAGCCTAGATCGGCTGGTGCTGAGCACTGGTGCTGAGGCCAAGGGCGTTTGCACTCTCCATGATTCTCCTTATCATCCCCACCATCTTCTTGCCCTCCTTGAAAAGAGTTCTCTGTCCAATCTGATTCCTCACTAACATTTACAGCTTTGTTCATGTCCCTCAGGAATACCACAATAACCGTGATGTTATCACTTGACCCAGCATCACGAGCTGATGCCACTAACTTGTGGGCAACCATGCTGCTGTCTCCGTTATTCTCTTTCAGGTGGTCGGACACAACTTTCACTGCCTCATCAGGGTTCACGGTGTCATAGAAGCCATCACAGGCCAGAATGAGGTAGTCTTCGGTCCCATCCAGAACAGTGGAGGCAGAATCTGCATCCCCACAGATATATGGCTTATGTTCAGCATCTCCTGCGGGAAGCAGAGTGTAGGGGCATCATTAGCCTTTGTTTTACCTTGCATGCTAAGAACGTTTATGACCAATGCCATGACTCTGATCACAACTTACTGGATTGTAAACTAAATTGACTGGAAAGAATTTATAAAATAGTTTTTGACAAGATACTTAAATCCTCTGGTAATCAGATCTGCTTACTCCTTACTCCCAGTTAAATAATTGCTAAGTTACTGGGCATAAGTCCTTACCTAGCTTAGACTCCGAATCTGCACCTCTGGCAATGATTTAGGCTTAGCTGAGTGTAACAACAATGTCAGATCTAAGTTGGTTGCTGTACTGAAAAATTCAGTACACTATGTAGGAAAACATGGTGGATTTAGTAGATATGTTCTTTTGCAGGTGGTTTTGATTTAGTTGAAATTTGAAAACAAGTTCACATTGAAAGAAACAAACCAAAGCTCTGATCATTCTCTTCATTAAATCATTTTTGTTCTATTCTTGTTTAGAAATCAATAAATAGCTTCATGCTGCGAGCACAAAGGAAGGTTTGAGTTACACGAGATTATATAAATCAAGTCTTAACTCTCTTAAGCCAGGAAGAGTTATGTGGCTGACCCAAGGCCTCACACATGGGAGCTGAATGCAGTTTTCTTGATTCCCAACCCACTTGGCTTTCTATTTTTTAATGGTGCTTTTACCTGTAACTTCTAAAGAACAGACAAAATGTATGGCCATTTTTCTCTCATATTTAGAGATTGCCATATTCTTTATATGGCTCTGATCATCACCCCACTTCTGTCTTTGTTACTGTGCATTTCCCCGCTTATTAACAACTGTGAGAATTCAAGGTCTTTCTGGGCCTTTCTGTCTTCCTTTTCTTGCTTAGCTCGTCCTGTCACAGAATGACATCTGAGCTGGTCCTGAAGGGTAAGTTAGTTATCACCAGGCAGAGAAGTTGTCTCAGTTGAGGGAACAGGATAAGCAAAGGCAGAGGTAACTGTTAGGGAGTAATGTGCAGTTGGAGAGTAGGGTGCTTGGGGTAGGAGTGAGACTGCAGACCTTGGGCCCACACTAAACTAAGTTTCTATCACCAGACTACTGAGATAATTGGTCATTTAGGATTTTCAGATCCAGAGCACTTCCAAATCCATTAATTGTTTACATTGATTATATTCCTTTAGGTGCTTTGTGAGAGCACAGCCAAAGGGTCCTTAGCCTATGAGGTAACTAGCTTAGGACTACAGCAAGGGACTCTCATTCACTTTTTTTTTTTTTTTTTTTTGAGGCAGGTTCTTACGCTGTCACCCAGGCTGGAGTGCAGTGGCACGATCAGGGCTCACTGCAGCCTCAATCTCCCAGGCTCAGGTGATCCACCTACTTCAGCCTCCCAAGTAGCTGGGACTACAGGCGCACACCACCACGCCCAGCTAATTTTTCTATTTTTTTTTTTTTTTTTTTTTTAGAGATAGGATCATGCTATCTTGCCCAGGCTGGTCTTGAACTCCTGGCCTCAAATGATCCATCTGCCCACCTTGGCCTCCCAAAGTGCTGGAATTACGGGCATGAGCCACCACACTCAGCTCTCATTCACTTTTTTTTTTTTTTTTTTTTTTGAGACAGAGTCTTGCTCTGTTGCCCAGCCTGGAGTGCAGTGGCACAATCTTGGCTCAATGCAGCCTCTGCCTCCCAGGTTCCAGCAGTTCTCCTGCCTCAGCCTCCTGGGTAGCTGGGATTATAGGCGTACACCACCACACCTGGCTAATTTTTGTATTTTTAGTAGAGACGGAGTTTCGCCATATTGGCCAGGCTGGTCTCGAACTCCTGATCTCAGTTGATATGCCTGCGTTGGCCTCCCAAAGTGCTGGGATTATAGGCGTGAGTCACCGCACCTGGCCTCTCATTCACTTCTTTACAAAAAAATAAAAACAAAACAACACAGGGTACTGAGCAATAATTCCTAGAGTAGGGTATCATAAATCATCATTACATAGTATTATAAAAACAAGAACCAAACTCCAGATATTTACAAAGGGCTTTACTGTACAGCAGTGGCATACTGCTGAGTGGTTAAGGACACCAGCACTAGAGTCAGACTGCCTCGGTCCAAATCCTAGCTCTTCTATTTGTCACCTACACAACTCTCATCAATTACTATCCTTTCCATTGCACTAAAACCAAACTTTTTGACTCAGGGAAGATTAAAATGAAGATAAACTCACTTGAGTGATCTGACTATATATTCATTATTTCTAGTATCTGGTATGGGTTCTCTGACCCAAGAAAGTTGGCCGGGCGCAGTGGCTCACGCCTGTAATCCCAGCACTTCGGGAGGCCAAGGCGGGAGGATACTTGAGGTCGGGAGTCCGAAGCCAGTCTGACCATCATGGTGAAACCTTGTCTCTACTAAAAATACAAAAATTAGCCAGGCCTGGTGGCGTGCATGTGAAGTCCCAGCTACTCAAGAGGCTGAGGCAGGAGAATCGTTTGAACTCAGGAGGCAGAGGTTGCAGTGAGCCCAGATTGCGCCATTGCACTCCAGCCTGGACGACAGAGGGAGACTGTCTCAAATTAAAAAAAAAGTTTCTTTCCAACATTTTACATTTCTGTTTAATCCTCAAATAGGCTAGAAAGCTCATTAGGAACTCTATGGATAACTGCTAGAACCAGTGTGGACACATGCCCTATCCAGCAGGTTGCATGATTAGATACACAGAGCAACAAATAATTACTTAATATAATTACCTGGGTTAGTATATCTATTAGGTAAGAAATTAGTCTTCGATGTTATAAACGTTCATTTCACTCCTTCCATTCACAAACATACAACCCTCTCATCTTACTCATATCTAGGCTCTTCTCCCTTCATTCATTCATTATTTTTATTTTTTTATTTTGAGACGGAGTCTCGCTCTGTCGCCCGGGCTAGAATGCAGTGGTACGATCTCAGCTCATTGCAACCTCCACCTCCTGGATTCAAGCGATTCTCCTGCCTCAGCCTCCCAAGTAGCTGGGATTACAGGCACGCACCACCATGCCCAGCTAATTTTTGTATTTTTAGTAGAGACGGGGTTTCACCATGTTGGTCAGGCTGGTCTTGAACTCCTGACCTTGTGATCCGTCCGCCTCGGCCTCCCAAAGTGCTGGGATTAGAGGCATGAGCCACCGTGCCCAGCCCTCATTGATTATTTCTTACAGGAGTCAAAACCATCTTTCCCAAGCATGCTTTTGATTTAGTCAACTTCACTTCTATGCTATGGTGCCTCCATAGCCTGTTAGAGCTCATCAAAACTCAATCTATTTAAGCAGAAAATGCAAAAATTTAAAAGAGATATTTAAAAATAAATAAATAAAATCCAACATGGATTCAGTGTCCTTCATCAATTTACTAAAGTTCCCATCCCCTACTCTACCTGATTATATGATTATCATCATTATTATTTTCTGAATTCCACCTCTAAAAATAAATGTGATCTGAGTCACACTGTTCCCAAAAATCTTGTTTTAGTGCTTCAATTAAAAGACTACTGCAACTGTTAGTTTGGAACAGAACATACAAAGATTTGCACAGAGAAAATGCTGCCAAAGTTCTGGCTTTTCACCTGCTCTACTGTTGGGTGTCACATTCATGACATTTCGCCCCCAAATTTGGTAGGAGGGCATGAATATCCATTTCATGGTAGAAATGGCAACATCCTTTTGTCTTCAGCCTCCTCTCTCCATATGTTAGGAAACATATCATGCTCTGTCAACTTTGGATCATAAGTCTGAAGGGCTCATGGGGAGAAACTGTTGAAAACCTTTTCATTTTTTAAGTATCATTTCTTTCCTGAGTAGAGCTGAACTCTGCCCAGGAGTCCTTTTTCTTGTCCTTTTGCAGGCCCCTATTTTATTCCATGTGGTTTCCAATTCTTTCTCAAATTCTTCAACTCCCTCATCCACTTAAGCTACTGGTTTTTGGTAAATGGCCTAATTTCCTACTTCAAAGACAAGTTGATCAGGCTTGAATTTTCTCAATTCCCCTCCCACTCCTGGCCACACACACTCTTTGTTTAATCTGTAGCGATTCCCCCATATCAGCTACCGTTTTCTCAGGGTAAGCAGTGTCCTTTTCCCGTCCTAACAGTGAGCCTGTGCTGCTGGTCCTGTCTCCCTAGGACTCTAGCTTCTCTCTCGTCTTCAATTTCTCCTCTACTTGCTGTCTTCCTTTTCCTACAAACATGCTTAAATCTAAAATCTCCTCATCCTAAAAATAGAAACAATAAAAGGGAACCCTTTCCTGAATCAGCTTTTGCCTTAAACCACCACACTATTTCCTTTCTCCCCTTCACCATCAAACTGCCCAAGAAATTAAATCTACACTTGCTCCTTTATGTTACTGCCTATTCCTGCGTGCCAGATTGTTTGTTGATTAGTAGGTTTTCCACCTACCAATCCGTCCCATCAGTTAAATTGATACCCTCCTCCATA
This sequence comes from Piliocolobus tephrosceles, assembly GCF_002776525.5. NCBI lineage: Eukaryota > Metazoa > Chordata > Mammalia > Primates > Cercopithecidae > Piliocolobus > Piliocolobus tephrosceles. The sequence continues at coordinate 35,060,977 of NC_045449.1, forward strand.
TCCCTTTTTAGCTCTCATCTCTGTAACAAACTCTATGAATGTCTCCCAGCCAGCCTGTTTCTACTCTAGCCCAACTTCCATACAAATATCTTTATAAATACAAATCTGATCCTGTGGCCCCTCTGCGTATTCACCTGGTAAAGTCCAGACTACTTAGCCTTGCACATAAGGCCCTTCGCAATCTGGCACCAACACTGCTAATCTCTTACCACTCCCATCTCTGCTCTAACCTTCTGTACTTGTTGTTTTTCCTAAAACATGCCATGCCCTTTCAAACCCCTGTGTATTTATGCTTCCCTCTACCTGTGTAGGGATTTCCTTCCCAGCACATTATCCTCCACATTCAACTCAAAAGTCACTCCATGTATGAAGTCTCCCTTATCCACTCTTAGATTATTTTTTATTATTAAAATAGAGATGAGGTCTCACTATGTTGCCCAGGTTGGTCTCAAAATCCTGGGCTCAAGCATTCCTCCCACCTTCGCCTCCCACAGTGCTGGCTGCCACACCCAGCCTTCTCTCTGAGATTGTCACTTATTAAGGGACATTCTTCCCATCTTTAGTTTTACCTTTTAGAAGAAGAGGCTGGTGTCCTCTAGTAAGTTAGTTCTGTAAAAGCATTAAAGATGATCCTCAGTCCTCTGACAAAGACAGGTCAGATAAGGCGAAACAGCTGTTTGGTTTGAGCTGTCAACCTAATTCACTGGCCACTCAAGCACTCATATAATGATTATTAATGTAAATTGGTTCCACAAATAGTATAGTCCTCTGGTTCAGTGATTTTCAGTCAAGGATAGCATTTGATGGGTGTTGGGTCCTGTTAAACCTACAATGTGCATGATAAAGACTTTTCCCCACCAAGAATAATAATAATAATTCCATAGAAGGATATATTTTAGAAATGAGAAATTTCCCCTTTTTGGCCTTATTCTAGAGTTCCTAATAACTCCCTCCAGTCTAAGGTCAAGCCAACTCTCAATTTTTCAGGAGGTATTTGTAGACTCTTTTAGCTCTCTATTTCTCTTTCAGCTTTCTGCTCATATTTGGGCCACTTCACAGCTTGCCAGCACCTTCCCAAAGAGTGGGAGGAACTCAAATCAGTGGTGAAAGCTAAATCCTTTCAGATTTTCTTCAGGTTCTGGAATTTTTTGATAATGATTAAATTTTGAGACTAGATGTAAATTTCAACCATGTCTAATTACTTCATTTCTTTAGGGAAGCAGAGATTAAAAGCTGCAGTATACATGTAATGTATGTATCACCCATATAGATATACATATTGATTTATTCTTTTTTTAAAAAACAGGAAGTGAAGTTAAGCCATGAAGCCTAAAATAATAAACCCAGGGCCCAAAGTGAGACAAAGATAGAAATAGCTTAATTCTTTGAACTAACACCCTTGCATTTTGTCCAGCCAACTTAGCTGTTTAATCTCTATGTTTTAGACTGAGTTTCATTGACTTTCCCCTTCTTTTGAAAAATTTAAGTCCCAGGGATATATGGTTCTTTGAAACCCCAGGGTTATCTGACAAATGACTGTATTCCACATCCAGAAAGTAGTTTTTATATAAAAAGCATGATGTTTTTCCTATCAACTTATTCTGTTATTTATGTCATTTTAAAATTCATTGAAATAATTTAGAGGCATAAACAAAATAAATATGGATAAAATATGGAGAAAGGCTTCCATTCTCTGGAAAATACTGATTTGACCCAAAATGCAATGAAATAAGAAACACTGTGATTTTTTGTTTTTGTTTTAAGACAGAATCTTTCTCCCTTGGCCCAGGCTGGAGTGCAGTGGCACAATCTTGGCTCACTGCAGCCTCAAACTCTTGGACTCAAGCAATCCTTCCGCCTCAGCCTCCTGTGTACTAGGACTACAGGCACAAGCCACTATGCCCAGCTTTTTTTTTTTTTGAGATGGAGTCTCGCTGTGTCGCCCAGGCTGGGGTGCAGTGGCGCGATCTTGACTGACTGCAAGCTCCGCCTCCCGGGTTCACACCATTCTCCTGCCTCAGCCTCCTGGGCAGCTGGGACTACAGGCATCTGCCACCACACCCAGCTAATATTTTGTATTTTTAGTAGAGATGGGGCTTCACCATGTTAGCCAGGATGGTCTCCATCTCCTGACCTCATGATCTGCCCACCTTGGCCTCCCAAAGTGCTGGGATTACAGGCGTGACCCACTGTGCCCTGCCTTTGTTGTTGTTGTTGTTGTTGTTGTTTTTTAAGAGATGAAGTCTTACTATGTTGCCCAGGCTGGTCTTGAACTCCTGGGCTCAAGTGGTCTGCCCGCTTCAACCTCCCACAATGCTGGGATTACAGGTGTGAGCCACTGTGCCTGCCCCAACTGTGGTTTGAAGCAGATTTGTGTACTAATGTTTAAAGGCTTCCATGAAATTTAAAATATATAGAAAGTAGGAAATTCTGCATTTCTTGATATGGTTCTCTTTCTTTTTTTGTTTGTTTGTTTTGTTTTGTTTTGTTTTTTGAGACAGAGTCTTGCACTGTCACCCAGGCTGGAGTGTAATGGTGCGATCTCCATTAGCCGCAACCTCTGCCTCCCAGGTTCAAGCAATTCTCCTGCCTCAGCCTCCCAAGTAGCTGGGATTACAGGTGCCCGCCACCATGCCCAGCTAATTTTTTGTATTTTTAATAGAGACAGGGTTTCACTATGTTGGCCAGGCTGGTCTTAAACTCCTGACTTCGTGATCCACCCGCCTCGGCCTCCCAAAGTGCTGGGATTACAGGCGTGAGTCACTGCGCCTGGCAGTTCTCTTTCAACAATGGAATTTAAGTATATAAATGTACAGTTTTAACTAAATCAAACAATTAAAAGAGACATCCAATTATTATTTTAAAGAATAGTAAGCATTCTGGTAATATAAATTATCTCAGGTTTCCTGTATCAGAGTTAATACAGGACAATGAACTAGAAGAGGACAGTTTGGGGAAACAAAAATTTGTTTTTCCTACCAATAGCTCTGGAGACTGACAGACTTCCATTCACCCTCCAGGCACCAAACCAGACTACGCAACCTCCAAGGGCCTCAATTCGCTGCTTTTCATCCTAAACAGCAATGCAATAAAAAGAAGCAAATAACTGGATTCAGGATTTATTCCTTCACTTTAACAGTAAACAACAGATATAATACTCATCAGCTCATGAAAAGATTCTCCTTGTTTCTCCATTGGAGGGTGAGCACAGTTGCTGATGTAATAGCAATAACTGCAATAATTAAGGGAATCCTGGCCAGGTGCAGTGGCTCACGCCTGTAATCCCAGTACTTCGGGAGACCGAAGTGGATGGATCACCTGAGGTCAGGAGTTCAAGACCATCCTGGCCAACATGGTGAAACCCCGTCTCTACTAAAAATACAAAAATTAGTTGGGCGTGGTGGCGCAAGCCTGTAGTCCCAGCTACTCAGGAGGCTGAGACAGGAGAATCACCTGAACCCAGGAGGCAGAGGTTGCAGTGAGCCAAGATCACGCCACTGCACTCCAGCCTGAGCAACAGACTGAGACTCCGTTTCAAAAAAATAAATAAATAGTAAGTGAATCCTAATCAATAACTAGAAAATCTAAAGTAATAACTAGAGCATGGGCTCTATTAAAACAGACCATACTTACTTCTCTGTCTGGTTTGTGTGGCTTCATTAGTTCAACAGCTTGACCCTTTCTCACAAGCATAACCTGGGAATCACCCACCCAGGCCACATGTAGCATGTTGCCTCTGATGAAAGTCACCACTCCTGTGGTCCCACATCTTAAGCTCTGAAAATAGTTTAAATAAAACTAGACTCAGTGAAAAGAGATAGATACAACATTCTTATTGAGAAGCAATTTATAATTAACATAAGCTTTTCAGCTGGGAGCTATACTATTAATAATGGAATTTCACACGTAGACAATAATTCATTGTCTCAATGCATTTTTATATGCATGTATGTATTTATATATATATGCACACATAAGTCCACCTGATCTGTGATATGCAGTGCGGGGATGATTATTAATTCTACTTTAAATACAGATAAGAAAACTAGGGCAGGTTACGTGACTTGCCCAAGGGCAGGTAACTATTAGTACATAAAACAGAATTGAAATTCTTTTTCCTCCCAGTCAAGCACCAAATCCTCTATACCAATCCTCAGAGTAAAAATGTCTATATTCTGCTCTCCATTTCATTACTGACATCATACTTGTTCAGTGGGAGAGTCCTAGCTGTACGAAATGATATATAAAACATATGATTGGTACACAACAGATGCTCTAATCTCTGGAAATTAAGCTAAGGAGCCAAGAGACAGCTTACGTTCCCTGGAGTACTAAGATGCTTATACCTTTAAAAAATATCCTCCCGACAGTATTTTTAGAGGCCTTTGCTTTTGGAACATTGCATAAAGAACTAACAGCCTGGAATTTCACTGCAGTAGCTACCACTGTACTTAAAGCTCTTGTTCCTACTATACGAAAATGACATCCCATTTGACATGAGTCACCACCAAATGAGCATGACTTTCTGTTACTAAGGACCTGGCCTAAATTAGAACCAATGCGTCAGGGGTGGTAAAAGGCCTCTTGTATCCAATGAGAAAAACAACTTCTCATTTCCCCTCTATAGGGAAAGTTTGTTATAAATCCTCACCCACCAATAAAATGTCTTCCCACACAGAATGTTCAAAAACTCAGCCCCCTAGAACACATGATAAACACACTTCAGTGCATATGCCCTGGAGAGAACAGGAGGCCGGGCTGCTTCACAACAGGAATAGCTGCTTTCTTCCCAGCGGTTAGTGGCACATGGAAGCATAAGAAGGAGGAAAGGGGCTGCTGAGACAAACCTAAATTATTCAGAACTATTGACAGAACTGAGAGACGCCAGGGTCATTGACAAAACAAATGAGGTAAACATGGTCAGAAAAAAAAAAAAAAACATAATTTTGAGAAGACAGAGGAAAAGAATAGAATAGAGGATAAAGAAGACAGAGTGATTCTCTTTGTTTCACATTGGTGATTACAGGTCACCTCTCAGGGGCCCGCTGTTGTCCTCAAATCAGATGATAAAAGCCCGCAGCTTCAAGAGAGGCAGAGCCAAGCAGAACACAGGTCCTCAAGAGACTGGGAGCTCAGAGGTCAAGAGCAGCTTTATTCTCCAGCACCACCTCTTTGTGTGGACTCTACTGGTTACTGTTGGATTTGCATATTAATCCAAACTTAGGGGAGGGGAGAGATTAAGAATAATTCTCTTTCTTAATACCAAATAGGTCTGAATTATTGTTTCATTAATTCCAAGCCCCATTATTGCTTGTAGCATAACTATGCTATCAAAAAAATGGATTAAATGATTACCCTGATCTCTCCAAGCCCATTTTAAAAAGAGTTAATGTGCCGGGCACAGTGGCTCACGCCTGTAATCCCAGCACTTTGGGAGGCCGAGGCGGGTGGATCACGAGGTCAGGAGATTGAGACCATCCTGGCTAACATGGTGAAACCCTGTCTCTACTAAAAATACAAAAAATTAGCCGGGCGTGGTGGTGCGCGCCTGTAGTCCCAGTTACTCGGGAGGCTGAGGCAGGAGAATGGTGTGAACCCAGGAGGCGGAGCTTGCAGTGAGCCAAGATCACGCCATTGCACTCCAGCCTGGGCCACAGAGCGAGACTCCATCTCAAAAAAAAAAAAAAAAATTAACTCTTTTTTTTTTTTTTTGACTTAAACATTAACTCTTTTTTAAGTCACAGTGCAGGAGTCTTATTTTTTGTCTATCTACTTCTGTAATTACTTTTAAAAATTAAAAATTATTTTCTTTCTATTCATCCCTAGTTAAAAATTCAATATAGAACACTGTAGTTAATTATGTACCAATACCCAGAACACTAATTAGTTGTTTTTTTTTTTTTTTTTTTTACTTTTAGACCTTAATATAGAGTCCTTGCCATTTATTCAAAGTAAAAAAACTTAGGTCTGATTAACCTTCGCAATGTAGGACATGAGCTCTGACTTTTTTCCCTATTAAGAGAAAAATCAGCTCAAGGATCATTTAAGGATTCACCCTTTCCAAGCAAATTTTCCCTCAAGAGATACACAGCAAAACACTGCCTACCCATTTAGAACCAAATGTATGGAAGTAATCCCAGTTTCTGTTTCTTTTTTAGACCATTGTTTTATTCACCATATCCAGATCTTGTCAGCAAGAGTCTGCTTAGAGAGATGGTCCTGGTGTGAACCTGACAGGCAATGGTGAATAAAAGAAAGATGAAACTCACCTGCCAAATCCAGCAATTATTACAGAAATGAATCCAGAAAATTACAGCTTGAGAGTTTCTATACAGTACATCATTGTACCCCTTGAAACTATTCCTAAGGAGGGAATTAGAACTACAACAGAATCCAATACTATGAGTGAAGAATACAATTTGGATAATGTCTGCCCAGAAAGAGAAAATCTAAATAGCCTTTTAACCACACAGACCAAATTGAACTCAGCTAGTGCATTTCTAGCTGGAATTTATGAGAAAGGGGCATACCTCCCTGGCTGCTTTCTGCACAAACCGCTCATCAGTGACCCGGAAGGCCCTGCACAGGGCCTCAGCAGGATCATGGGGGAACATCTCCTGGCGGACTAAGTTAACGTGGAGGTGAATGGAGGCATAAATAGCAGCATCTACTCCCCCATGGCCATCAAACACTGCAAAGTAAGCTTGTTCTTCCTGGTCCTGTCAACAGAAACACAGAACAGTTAAGGGAGTTGGGTACAGCATGATTCAAATGAACCCATCTCCTGGCATCATTGTTGCCCATCCTTTCTCCTCCACTGCATTTGTCATTTGGAATAATGAGACTAAATGTTTTCCTTCTCTAACATGCCTGATCAACTGCTGAAATACCTATAATATTAGGGCATCTGTGTTTACACACCAGAACACTGGAACACGTCATGCCCAATTAGTTCAAGCTGAAGTGCCCTCTCTCCGTGAAAGTTGTTGTCTTGTACCATGGAAACCACCCACGTACATTTGCTTCAAAATTGCTGTTACAAGTTGGGGGAGGGGGAATAGGTAGGGTATGAGAAGGAATTGAACAAAAGCAGCTCCAGATTGAGTGATTTTTTTCAAAATGAAAGTGCTTTAATAGCAAAATTAGAACCTGAGAACAATAGAAAATATCTGGTCTTCTGACACAAGGCCAGTTAAATTCAAGTTTAAAATATATAAAGATATGAAAGCATAAACATACTTCTAAACTATAATACCTTCCTCATAAATCATTCCCAGTCACACTGCATTCTCACCATAAATAGCACAGCATCTCTAAACTAGTTTACCAAACTTGAACCACATCAGATGCTCAAATGTCCTGTGTGGCTGACCACTTTGCCTCACCCCATGGTCTAAGATTTTAGTTTCACATTTCCTTGCAAAGGCAACTGCCAGAGGAGGATCTTCCAGCCCTGTGCTTTGTCTTGACAAAAGAAGCCTAATCATAAGATTCCGCATCAACAATTAAGCAGTTTGCTGCTTTATCATCTGCTCAAGTGTTTAAATCTCAGATCTGTCTCACTTATAAGATCTGCGACGCACTGAACTCGCACTGAGTCCTGAGCTCCCTTCAGGCAACAGTATGTAATAATTTTCATTTGCAAGTCTTTTGACTTCTTTTTCCTAGGCTCTAAGAGCCTTAGAAGAGTCCAGGCCTGTCATTGATTCTTAAGCGAATCACGTAGTTTTCTCATCTGTTAGGCAGGGATGAGTTGCTGTCTCATGGGGATTTGGAAGGGCTACTAAAATAACAAGTATATCTGCACTTCGAAAGAGTTATTTTTATTTATTTATTTTTAGAATCAGGGTCCCACTTTGTCACCCAGGCTAGGGTAGAGTGGCATGATCACAGATCATTGTAACCTCGAATTCCTGGGCTCAAAAGATCATCCCGCCTCAGCCTCCCAAGTAGCTGGGATTACAGGCAACAGCCACTGCGCCCGGCTGAAAAAGTTACTTTTAAAAGGGTATATTACATTCACAAAAGTACCAAATATAAATGTTCATAGAATAGTAACCAAAATATTATGAAACCTGTCTCTAACACACACATTACAATTAGTTCATTTAGCAACTTTAATGCCATTAAGAAAGGATTAAACAACTCTCTAGAAATAATACAGGCCGGGCGCGGTGGCTCACACGTGTAATTCCAGCACTTTGGGAGGCCGAGGCTGGCAGATCCACAAAGTCAAGAGATCAAGACCAGCCTGGCCAACATAGTGAAACCCCTTCTCTACTAAAAATACAAAAATTAGCTGAGTGTGGTGGCAACATGCCTGTACTCCCAGCTACTCGGGAGGCTGAGGCAGGAGAATCTCTTGAACCCGGGAGGCGGAGGTTGCAGTGAGCCGAGATCGCGCCACTTCACTCCAGCCTGATGACAGAGCGAGTGAGACTCCGTCTCAAAAAAAAAAAAAAATAGAAATAATCCTGACAGGTAGTATTTCTATCTCTACTAAAGCAGTACTCATTTTTAAATAATTTGAAATAGCACCAGAAGAAACAAAAGGAAGCCAAATGAATTTCTTTAAAAAATAAAAAAGTATAGCTTCTTTTTAAAAAAACAAAAAACATTCACTGATGTTTTTCATATTATAATAATGTATGATAATTTAGACTAATAACAAAGGAAAATCACCAATAATTCCACTATACACAGATAACCAGTCTTCTCTATCTCTCTCTATATAATACATATATATATAAATGAAATTAGGATCAGAATGTGCATGATATTTTATAGCCTACTTTTTGTCTTTTTTAAATTTTTTTTATTTTTTTTATTTTTTATTTTTTGAGACGGGGTCTCGCTCTGTCACCCAGGCTGGAGTGCGGTAGTGCAATCTCAGCTCGCTGCAAGCTCTGCCTCACAGGTTCACACCATTCTCCTGCCTCAGCTTCCCAAGTAGTTGGGACTACAGGTGCCCACCACCATGCCCGGCTAATTTTTTGTATTTTCAGTAGAGATGGGGTTTCACCATGTTAGCCAGGATGGTCTTGATCTCCTGACCTCGTGCTCCACCCACCTTGGCCTCCCAAAGTGCTGGGATTACAGGCGTGAGCCACCACGCCTGGCCTGTCATTTTTATTATTGGTATTTCCTCATCTCACAAAGATTTACTTAAAGACATTGTTATAAATGGCTTAAAATATGCATCTTATATGAGCATATCATAGTTATTCCCTTTCATGATTTAGATAATTTTCAATTTATTATGAACAATGTTGTAAAAACATTTATATCAAACAAAACATATGCCTAAGACTTTTCTGTATTTCTATTTTCTCATAATAAAGAATTAAAAGTGAAATGACTAGATCAAAGAGTGTGAAAATTTATTAGGTTCTAAATATGTGTTGCCATATTGCTCCCACAATCTGTTTCACTATAGCAAGGTGCTCCTTTCTGAATTAAGTCCTCTGGGTTAATTTTGAAATTAGGAGGCAAAATAGAAACCAATCAAGTCAACAAACAACAATAATGCCCTCAAATATGAGTATAATCTTCAAGTAGGTATAGTGATATAAGGATTGTTTATCACACAATCCTTCTGGGTTACATTTGCATGGCCATGTTACTAGAAACAAAGACATCAGTTGATCTATCTTTATAATATAAGCACCAGTTACCAACCTGCCATCATTGCTGATTAGACCTTGACAGTAAGCTAAAATTTAAATTTAGCTGCTAAATAGAGGAAATATTGTGCTTTGTATAAATTACTACATTGTAATTTTTAAGTTATGGACTTGAGTGAAGAAAAGAGGCAAGTGACAGGCAAAGGAAACAAACCTACTTCTGTTTGCATTAACATAATACATTTAATAGAAAAAGAAAAAGATAACAAGAAAATAGTTATTAAGCTGCCAAGGCTCATATGGATCCAATTTGTCAGATACAGAGATTCATGAAATATAATTTCAGCTACTTTCCTATCTCAGAGACCAAGATTTTAAAAAGAAAATCACATGAAATAAACTGCATCAGTCTTAAATCTTCCTTTTGTGTTTGTGTTGCTTCAGCAACATAGTAATGTGAGAACTTAATACACCATTTGATTATACTATAGAAATAGTTTGGGTTTTTTTGTTTGGTTTTTTACAAAACAGCTTCATTGAGATGTAATTTTTTTAATTGTTTTTTCTTTTCTCTTCTTTTTTTTTTTTTTTTTAAGAGACAGTCTCACTATGTCTATCACCCAGGCTGGTCTCAAACTCCTGGTCTCAAGCAATCCTCCCGCTGCCGCATCAGCCTCCCAAAGTGCTAGGATTATAGGCGTGAGCTACCGCACCCAGCCTAATCGTTTTCTTTTTTGCTTATATGTTTATAGAATAGCTCTGGAAAGTGACACAAAAGACTACCTTGCCTCCATGGAAGGGAACTGAGTACCTGGGAGGCAAGGATAAGAGAGACATTTTTATTTTCCCAGTTTTGAACCATGTGAATGCATTACCTATTCAAAAGAACATAAAATAGTTCCTTTTCTGTTGCAAATTTGTGCCACTTTGCATTTAGCGCTACTCTAATCTACCAAAGATACAATTAGAAATATATCAGAAGTTTTCCTTTTCTAATAGGACCATGAAGGTGTTTGTTTTGTCTTTAAAATCTCACTGACTCTCCGGAAGTGCCCTTTACCTCTAGGTTGAAGAGCATATTAAAGTCAGGAATGCAGACATGTTTGTCCTCCATTTTCCTGCGCATGTTTTTGATGGCATGGATTGATGTCTCATAATAAAGCTGGGGTCTCCTGCGGAGGGGGAAGTCTTTCACCCAGCTGCAGCAAATCTCGTGTAGTTTGCTGAAGACAGAACGGGCCAATTTCACTGTCTCAATCTCTGTGAAAGAAACACAGAAACCCCCAATGAAGAGCCTTGTAAAACTGCTTTTCACTTCTCTACTTGGTAAAGACAGAAGTAGGTCACCTTAGTCAAGTTCCTCCTTAATAGAAGAAATTCATCCTTCTCAAGAAAAATGAAATGCTGCTTCTGAAGAGAGAAAACCACAACCTATCTAGTAGAAAATCATCAGCCTGCAGCTGCCACTAAATATTCTTATGTCATGAGGAGAAAACCTTTGGCCAGGGCTGGACCTATTCCTGGCTTGATTTCTTCCAGCTGGAGAAGTGCTTTCACCACACTGCTCCCTAGTTGCCAGCACTGGTTCCTTTTTGGTTGTTTGCTATGGTTATCACCAGGAGAGCCAAGCCTCCTATGCTTAGAAAAATAAGCAGTGATTAACACTACTTCCATAGTCCAATTAGCTGGATAAATACAGTGTTTATTGAAATATGGAAGGCCTATGAAAACAGCCCACTAACTACAGAAATAAGAAGGGTGTATGTTGCTTACCATTTGTCTTTGTCCTCTTTCTCCCTGACTTCTTCCTTTTTTTTTTTTTTTTTTTTTTTTTTTGAGACGGAGTCTTGCTCTGTCGCCCGGGCTGGAGTGCAGTGGCCGGATCTCAGCTCACTGCAAGCTCCGCCTCCCGGGTTTACGCCATTCTCCTGCCTCAGCCTCCCGAGTAGCTGGGACTACAGGCGCCCGCCACCTCGCCCGGCTAGTTTTTTGTATTTTTAGTAGAGACGGGGTTTCACCGGGTTAGCCAGGATGGTCTTGATCTCCTGACCTCGTGATCCGCCCATCTCGGCCTCCCAAAGTACTGGGATTACAGGCTTGAGCCACCGCGCCCAGCCCCTGACTTCTTCCTTTACATCCAATTCCTTTTTCTCCTATAAATGATCATTTGTAACTGAATTGTGTATATGTATATATTTTTAATTATTATTACTATTATTATTATTATTATTTTTGAGACAGAGTCTTGCTCTTGTTGCCCAGGCTGGAATGCAATGGCGCTCTCTCTCAGCTCGCTGCAACCTCCGCCTCTCAGGTTCAAGTGCCTCAGCCTCCCGAGTAGCTGGGATTACAGGTGCCTGCCATCATGCCTGGCTAATTTTTTGTATTTTTAGTAGAGTCGGGGTTTCACCATGTTGGCCAGGCTGGTCTTGAACTCCTGACCTCAGGTGATCCACCCGCCTTGGCCTCCCAAAGTGCTGGGATTACAGGCGTGAGCCACCATGTCCGGCCTGTTTCTTCTGTTTGATATATTTGTTTATTAAAGTTTTAGGCCATAGTTTAAATAGTTTAGCCAATAGGTTAGCAAATGAGCTAAAACTTTTATACGACTCTAAGGAAAATATACTTAAACTCTGTCTATGTGTGTGATCCTAGATAGAAAAAGACAGAGCAGCCAGAGGAGCAATACTAACAATACTAATACTAAGGCTTAGGTCTCTTGACCCTAAGCCTACCGCTTCACCTATGTTTCCCACTTCACCTATTGGGTAGAATTGGCGAGCTGACTTCTGAGGTAGACATATACCCTCAGTAGATGGACAGATGTGTAAGCCTTTTAAGCAACACTGAATGATACTGAAGAGATTGTATTTCCTATCACTGAACCTTCCACTCAAGTTGTCCTCCACTTAAGTTGAGCTACGGAAATAACCAAAGAGAGATTAGGTTTTCTCAGGCCAGTATTTTAGAAGTTCCTCCTACATCTCAGGTGAAAAAAAAAAAAAAAATTGAACTTAAATTTTCTTTTTACTGAACTAAATCAGATATAGCTTGACAGCCTGAGAAAATAAGTGCCAGATGGCAATGGCTACACATGCCTCCTCCAATCTAGAATACAAATCCCAAAGAAGAGAGAGACTATATGTTCTAGAACAGCCTGGGACCTGGACTCCCAACTTGATTCTCAGTACTGTCTTTGCCTTAATCTGTGACTACACTTACCTCTTTTCTTATTCAAAATTATTTTTTGTTTGTTTTTTTGTTTTTTTGTTTTTTTGTTTTGGTTTGTTTTTTTCAAAATTATTTTTCAAATGACTATATTAAAAAAGCTGACCTCAAATTTTTGTCCTTTTTTTCCTCATTAACATAGCACAGGGTAGTAAATCCTGTCTTGTGGTTTTGTCTTTTATTTTATTTTTATTTTTTACTTTTTCTGAGACAGAGTCTTGCTCTGTGGTCCAGGCTAGAGAGCAGTGGCGCAATCTTGGCTGACTGCAATCTCCACTTCCTGGGCTCAAGCCATTCTCCTGCCTCAGCCTCTTGAGTAGCTGGGATTACAGGCGCCCGCCAACACGCCTGGCTAATTTTTTAATTTTTTTTTTTTTTGAGACGGAGTCTCCCTCCATCACCCAGGCTGGAGTGCAGTGGCGGGATCTTGGCTCACTGTAAGCTCCGCCTCCCGGGTTCACGCCATTCTCCTGCCTCAGCCTCCCAAGTAGCTGGGACTACAGGCGCCGCCACCGCGCCCGGCTAATATTTTGCGTTTTTAGTAGAGACAAGTTTTCACCATGTTGGCCAGGATGGTCTCCAACTGGATGGCCTCGAACTCCTGACCTCGTGATCCACCTGCCTCGGCCTCCCAAAGTGCTAGGATTACAGGTGTGAGCCACTGCGCCTGGCCAATTTTTTTTTTTTTTTTTTTTTGAGACAGAGTTTAACTCTTGTCACCTAGGCTGGAGTGCAATGGCGCATTCTCAGCTCCCTGCAACCTCCGCCTCTCAGGTTCAAGCGATTCTCCTGCCTCAGCCTCCCAAGTAACTGGAATTACACGCACCCGCCACACTCAGCTAATTTTGTTGTATTTTTAATAGAGATGGGGTTTCACCATATTGCCCAGGCTAGTCTTGAACTCCTGATCTCAGGTGATCCAACTACCTCAGCCTCCCAAAGTGCTGGGATTACAGACATGAGTCACCATGCCCGGCCTTTTTTTTTTTTTTTTTTTTTGAGACTGAGTCTCGCTCTGTCGCCCAGGCTGGAGTGCAGTGGCCGGATCTCAGCTCACTGCAAGCTCCGCCTCCTGGGTTTATGCCATTCTCCTGCCTCAGCCTCCCGAGCAGCTGGGACTACAGGTGCCCGCCACCTCACCTGGCTAGTTTTTTGTATTTTTTAGTAGAGACGGGGTTTCACCGTGTTAGCCAGGATGGTCTCGATCTCCTGACTTTGTGATCCGCCCGTCTCGGCCTCCCAAAGTGCTGGGATTACAGGCTTGAGCCACTGCGCCCGGCCTTTTCTTTTCTTTTCTTTTTTTTTTTTTTCAAATAAGAGGGTCTCTCTCTGTTGCCCAGGCTGGAGTGGGGTGATGCAATCACAGCTCACTGCAGCCTCAAATTCCTGGGATCAAGCAATCCTTCTGCTTCAGCCTCTCAAGTAGCTGGGATCACAGGTACATGCCACCATGCCTGGCTAATTTAAAAAAAAAACAACTTTTTTTTTTTGTTAAGATGGGGGTCTCACTATATTGCTCAGGCTCATCTCAAACTCCTGGTCTCAAGTGATCCTCCCACCTTGGCCTCCCAAAGTACTGGGATTACAGGTATGAGCTACCATACCTGTCCCTACTGTTAGCATTTTTATATAACTGAGAACCAAGGGTGAATTTAAAAGAGAAAAGATAAAGAGCAAAGCCAGGCTGTGGAGGTATATACAAGAAGGAAACTGAGGTCAATAGACAATCCAATATTTTGATTGTTTTAAGCAACTACAAGTTTTATTTAAGCACTAGTTTGCCAGAGACTATTTCTTCCAGCCAGCAATTACTTGCCTGTATGACTGCAACCTATCTGGTCTTTGCAGCAGTATAGGCCCCCAAATGCAGACCCTGAGATGGACATGCCCTCATCTGACATAGCCGTAACAGAGGATTACAAAACAATCAAGTGAATTTAGAAACTTTGAGAGAGAATGGGGTAGGGTGAAACAACATATTAACTATCAGGATAGTTCCCAGATAACAATATAAACTATTATATCATTCTTTGGCTTGTATATTACTCTTATATAGATCTGCATTGTCAAGTACAGTACCTACTAACCACATGTGGTTATTTACATATCTTTCTTTTCTTTTTTTTTTTTTTTTTTGAGATGGAGTTTCACTCTTGTTGCCCAGGCTGGAGTGCAATGGCATGATCTCAGCTCACCGCAACCTCTGCCTCCCAGGTTCAAGCAATTCTCCAGCCTCAGCCTCCTGAGTAGCTGGGATTACAGGCATGCACCACCATGCCCGGCTAATTTTATATTTTTAGTAGAGATGGGGTTTTCCCATGTTAGGCTGGTCTCAAAATCCTGACCTCAGGTGATCCATCTGCCTTGGCCTCCCAAAGTGCTGGGATTACAGGTGTGAGCCACCATGCCCAGCCATGGTTATTTAAATTAATCAGTAGGGTGCAGCGGTCCCAATGTGCCGACAGCTCCAGCTACCTGGGAGGCTGAGGTGGGAGAATTGCTTGAGCCCAGGAGTTGAGTATGACATGATAGCTCCTGTGAATAGCCACTGCACTCTGGCCTGGCCAACATAGCAAGACCCCATCTCTTAAAAAGTAAGTTAAAATTAAATACAATTTAAAATTCAGTTTTTCAGTCACATTAGCTCTATTTCAATTGCTTGATAACCACATGTGGCTAGTGGCTTCTACATAGGGCAACACAAGTAGGGAGCATTTCCATCATTGCACTGTCTATTGGACAGAGCTGTTATAGACAGATTAAACTGATTAGAGGAAGTAATATCAGTTTCCTCTAACATTTGGTAAATCACTAGATCTGTTCATACCACTCCCAGTTGCTCCTTCCCCTGTGTCCCCATTATACTTTGTTCACACTGTCTGTTAAAGCTCTTAACCAATTTTGGTAATAATAAATAACATTTATTGAGTATCTGCTACATTTCATGCCTCTAGAACATTTCACAAATAGGTAACATCATTCTCAATCCTAGGTTTATCTGACTCAAAAGTCCATGTTCTTCATCTCCAAATTAGACTGCAGATAGCAACTGTCTTAACTGCCCTTGACAAGCCATAATATAGTACCTAGCAGACAGCAGGGTATACATTAGATGCTTGTTGAAAAAATAAATATTGGCCGGATGCGGTGGCTCAAGCCTGTAATCCCAGCACTTTGGGAGGCCGAGATGGGCGGATCACGAGGTCAGGAGATCGAGACCATCCTGGCTAACACAGTGAAACTCCATCTCTACTAAAAAATACAAAAAACTAGCCAGGCGAGGCGGTGGGCGCCTGTAGTCCCAGCTACACGGGAGGCTGAGGCAGGAGAATGGCGGGAACCCGGGAGGCGGAGCTTGCAGTGAGCTGAGATCCGGCCACTGCACTGCAGCCTGGGCGACAGAGCGAGACTCCGTCTCACAAAAAGAAAAAAGAAAAGAAAAAATAAATACGCAAACTGTCACATAAATTAAATAACCATTAAAATATTAAACATTTATATGCTTCTTGATTGTGTTCTGCTTCACTCATCTCAGCATCTATTTCTATAATGCTACCATTCTCTTTAAGTTACCATAACTTTAAAATGTTTTAATATCAGGAGGTCTAGTTTTCCTATCTATTACTCTTAATTTTAAAGGATGTCACTTGGTTTTTCTGTTTATTTTTCCAGGTGAACTTTCTAAACATTTTGACAAGTTTGGTCAGAAAAACCTGTTGCTATTGTGTTTGAGATCACATTAAATTTATAGATTTGGAAAAAATATATATCGTTTTCATATTAAGTCTATTCCAGGAAAAAATTGTATTGTTTTTAAAAGTTAAATCCTTTTTATGTTGCTCAATAGAGTTTTAATATAAGTCCTTCATATTTCTTAATCACTTTATTCCTGCTTATTTATTAGCCATTTTGAATCAGACTTTGCTTTATTATAATTATTTTTCTTTTCACACCGAGCTAATTTTTGTATTTTTAATAGAGATGGAATTTCACCATGTCGGCCAGACTGGTCTCGAGCTCCTGACCTCAAATGATCCACCCTCCTTGGCCTCCCAAAGTGCTGGGATTACAGGCATGAGCCACGTCCCGGCCAGAACTTTGCATTTCTTTCTTTCTTTCTTTCTTTTTTTTTTGAGACGGAGTCTCGCTCTGTCGCCCAGGCTGGAGTGCAGTGGCGCGATCTCGGCTCACTGCAAGCTCCGCCTCCCGGGTTCACGCCATTCTCCTGCCTCAGCCTCCCGAGTAGCTGGGACTACAGGCGCCCGCCACCGCGCCCGGCTAATTTTTTGTATTTTCAGTAGAGACGGGGTTTCACCGTGTAGCCAGGATGGTCTCAATCTCCTGACCTCGTGCTCCGCCCACCTCAGCCTCCCAAAATGCTGGGATTACAGGCTCGAGGCTTTAATTGTTATTTAAAACTAGCAAACATTGCTCTTTCTTCCAATAACATTTCCTTCTTTCTTTACTCTGAAACCCTGTGATTCAGGTTTAGCCAGTTAGAGAATCCCATTCCTTTGGCCACAGTGATTAGTTCAGGAATGGGAAACCATCCAAGTTGGACCAATTAGAGTAAATCCTGTGGCTTCTGTAAGAACAACTGAGAAAATCTACTCTTGTTTTCCTGCTCAACTTGAGTTTGGACAGATGAAGACCTGGGTTCCCAGCAAGTCATACTGCCACCTCATGGAACCTGAAAACAAAATCAAAATGAAAGAAAGCACAGCTGAGAGTTGGAGAAATGCCAGGTTCTGTTGAGATCATTTGAAGCCTTGAATCTGCCTGTGTATCCCTTATCCTGGAAGGTAGTCAATACATTCTGTTTTGCTGAAGACAACTGAAGCTGTGTTTGTAATCATGTACAACTGACAAATTCCAGAATACACATTAAGCATAAACATGACGTCCAAGATATATCCATCTAGGCCTACTTTATAAAGAATATTTTAAAAATTAGGAATGATATTAAATTTTATCAAATGTTTCTTTTGGCATCTTTAGAGATTACCGCTTATTTTTATTTTCCCCTATTAATATATAAGTTGTGCTATAGACTTCCCAATATTTTGTTCTTGAAGTTTTGCTCACTGTTGTTTCCCCAGTATTATACATATATAGTAGCATATATAGTAGGCCCTCAATAAAATATTCAGTGAATGAATTAACTGCTGTACTCAATATACAAATATTTTACTTAAGTTTGTTTGTTTGTTTTTTTTTTTAGGCTGGGCACAGTGGCTCATGCCTGTAATCCTAGCACTTTGGGAGGTCAAGGCCTTTTTTTTAATTTTTATTTTTTGAGACAGAGTTTCGCTCTGTCGCCCAGGCTGGAGTGCAGTGGTTCGATCTCAGCTTGCTGCAAGCTCCTCCTCCCGGGTTCATGCCATTCTCCTGCCTCAGCCTCCCAAGTAGCTGGGACTACAGGAGTCGGCCACCACGCCTGGCTAATTTTTGTATTTTTAGTAGAGAGGGGGTTTCACTGTGTTAGCCAGGATGGTCTCGATCTCCTGATCTTGTGATCCGCCCACCTTGGCCTCCCAAAGTGCTGGGATTACAGGTGTGAGCCACCGCACTCAGCCTTTTTTTTTTTTTGAGATGGAGTCTCGCTCTTGTTGCCCAGGCTGGAGTACAATGGCACAATCTCGGCTCACTGCAACCTCCACCTTCTAGGTTCAAGCAATTCTCCTGCTTCAGCCTTACAAGTAGCTGGGACTACAGGTACATGCCACCACTCCTGTCTAATTTTTGTATTTTTAGTAGAGAAGGGATTTCACTATGTTGGCCAGTCTGGTCTCAAACTCCTGACCTCAGGTGATCCACCTGCCTTGGCCTCCCAAAGTGCTGGGATTATAGGCGTAGCCACCACACCCAGCCTACTTAAGATTTTTTTATGTTGACAACTAAGACTGGTCTCTCATTTCCTTTTTTAGTCTTGGGTGGGTTCTGGTATCAGTGTTATATTATGCAAATTCTCCTTCTTTTCCTGTGGAATTGGAGCATTCATTTTAAAAAGGATTGGGACTGGGCACAGTGGCTCATGCCTGTGATCCCAGCACTTTGGGAGGAAGATTCTTGAAGGAAGAGCAAGACTCTGTCTCAAAAAATAATAAATAACTATACAATAAAAAAATAAAAACCAATGGAATTATCCGCCTTTGATCATTTGAAAATGTTCACCTTACTTGTAGAGTCACCTACTCCATGGCCTTTTGTGGGGATTGTTCCTCGATAACTTTCTCAATCTCTTTCTTCTTAGGTAACCTTTGTTAATTTTTTTTTTTTTTTTTGTTCTAGAAAACATCCAGGTTTTCAAATTTATTTACAAAAACTTTTTATTGTTCTTTAATTTCCTCTGTATTAGTGATCATTTTCCCTTCTTGTTTTTAATTTTTACAGTGGGCTGGGCTTAGTGGCTCACGACTGTAAACCCAGCACTTTAGGAGGCCAAGGCAGGAGGATCACTTGAGCCCAGGAGTTCAAGACCAGCCTGGGCAACATGGTGAGACCCTGTCTCTACAAAAAATACAAACATTAGCCGAGCATGGTGGTGCATGCCTGTAGTCCCAGCTACTCATGAGGCTGAGGTATGAGGATCGCTTGAGCCTGGGAGGTAGAGGCTTCAGCGAGCCGTGATCATACCACGGTCTTCCAGCCTGGGTAATAGAGGGAGACCCTCTCTCTCTCTCAATAAATAAATAAATAAAATAATTTTTACACTGTGATATTTCAAATTGGTTTTTGGGTTCTTGTTGTCATTGTTTGAGACAGGGTCTCACTCTGTTGACCGGGCTGTAGTACATAGCTCACTGTAACCTTGAACTCCTGGGCTCAAGTGATTCTCCTACCTCAGGCTCCCAAGTGGCTGGGATTATGGGTGCATGCCACCATGCCCAGCTAATTTTTAAATTTTTTGTAGAAATAGTGCCTCACTATATTGCCCAGGCTGGTCTCAAACTCCTGGTCTCAAGTGATCCTCTTGCCTTGGCCTCCCAAATCACTGGCATTACAGGCATGAGCCACCATACCTGGCCCTCAAATTGGTTTTAGGTTGTGTGGACAAAAGGTGTATCTACCAAACTAAATGTGTACCAAGTGAGATATCCAAGGTCACTTAGCAAACATTCTGTTAGGGATCATGAAAACATGAAAAAAGGCCGGGCGCGGTGGCTCAAGCCTGTAATCCCAGCACTTTGGGAGGCCGAGACGGGCGGATCACAAGGTCAGGAGATCCAGACCATCCTGGCTAACCCGGTGAAACCCCGTCTCTACTAAAAAATACAAAAACTAGCTGGGCGAGGTAGCGGGCGCCTATAGTCCCAGCTACTCCAGGAGGCTGAGGCAGGAGAATGGCGTGAACCCGGGAGGCGGAGCTTGCAGTGAGCTGAGATCCGGCCACTGCACTCCAGCGTGGGGGACAGAGCGAGACTCCGTCTCAAAAAAAAAGAAAAAAAAAAAAAA